>NC_054535.1:96385784-96443284 GCF_017654505.1 Polyodon spathula
TGGCAACATTAGAATCTGCAGCAGCATCTTCTAGAGTGGTGCATCATCCACCGCTTTCAACACCTCTTCTTTTGTCTGCCAGGATCGTGCAGGTTTTTGCGCTGCTACATAGTAATGGCTTTGATGTGCGGTCATAGGATCAGTTGTCCCAAAAGCAGTATCGGGAAATGTGTCTAATCCAAATTCATTTTAATGAGAATTCACTATTTTCACACTGAAGTCAAAATGTTTACCCAAGCTTGGTTCCTTTTACTCTTACTATCATTGTTGTTTTGTGGATTCATTGTATGTAACATTTTCCATGCTCTGATGCCTCCAGGATTTCAAGCCCCCTAAACGTCCTTTCAAGAGAATGAACTACCCAGAGGCCATCACCTGGCTGAAGGAGCACGATGTGAAAAAAGAGGATGGGACCTACTATGAATTTGGAGAAGTAAGGATTCTTAGTTTTCAGTCATTTTAAATGGTTGTTAAGAAGTATTTTTCAGTTACACTTGGAACAATGAGAGGGCATCCTGTTGGCTGGTTTGTTTAAAGAGTACTAAAATACCTATATAGTTCCATGTTCATAGCTTAATGTGCACTGAATAACTGAATTACATGCAATTGCTGATGTTTCAATAGGACATTCCTGAAGCTCCTGAGAGACTCATGACTGACACCATCAATGAGACCATCCTGCTTTGCCGCTTCCCAGCTGAGATCAAGTCTTTTTATATGCAGCGCTGCCCTGAAGATAGACGCCTTACTGAATCAGTAGGTTCCTCTGTCTGGGTCATGAGGACCAGGGGATTGAGGCTTGAAAGTGCTTTTTATATTGAGATTAAATTGTATTTAAAGGTTCTGTTTAAAGGCTGTACACTGTCCCCCTGCAACACTGTAGTTAAGGCCCTGTGAAATTTGCAGATTATTATTTATATAGATAATTTTAAACAGCAAATAGCAGGATAAATGCCCTGACAGCATGAAACTCAACATCAAAGTTATTCTTGCACTTTACAATAGCTTGTGAAACGGTTGTAATTAACAGTCTGCAGGTAAAGTGTATCTGCAAGGACGGCTTTCAGTTCTAGTACGTTAGATGCATGTTCACCATTTAGGCCTTTTAAAACAAATACAGCGTGTAACGTACTGATCTTGGGCATCAGTCGAGTCAATGATCAATGACAATCAACCAGACTGTTTTTCCAATTCCATAACCTCCTGCTGGTGAAATATTCACGTCTCAGCTTGGCTGATGAAACAGTCGCTTCACCATTTGCTATAGTCTGAGTAATTTATGTAACTTTTGGTTGTCCAGTTTTTCAAGAGGCATATTTGCGCAAACGCCTCTGTCAAATTTAATGTGTTTCGTGCTTCACGGTTTTCAGTGGACTTTTGGAACATGGAAGTCTCTGTTTGTTGTTTCTTTGAAAGTAAAGCAGTCTCAGTACTGCTCTGGATTTACGCCTTTCCTCTTTCAGTGAACACTTGAATCTGAATGCCTGTCAACAGCCGATTCTCAGTAGTGAGCTACAGTAGCGTTGCAAGATGTACAGAAGAGCTTACCTCCATGACACATTGATGTAATGCACTTATATTTAACATAGAGTAAATCAGTAAACTTGATCTGGTGTAAGAAACCTATATACCTAATGGATATATATATATATATATATATATAATATATATATTATATTTTGTTGTGCTTACAGTAGGTGTAGGTCAAAGGGTTTGAGTCTGTGTGATGTGCTTCAGGGTACTTCCAGAGAAGGTGCCACAAGTCTACGTTGTACTGTATTCATTGTTAAGAGTTTAATAAGTTGTGTTGCTTTTAGCTAAGCCTCTGTTGAAATGGTTTTATTGTCATGTGCTTTTGTAGGTTGATGTACTGATGCCTAATGTTGGAGAGATTGTTGGAGGGTCAATGCGTATCTGGGATAGTAAAGAACTGCTGGAAGGCTACAAGAGGGAAAACATTGACCCCACTCCCTACTACTGGTACACAGATCAGGTACGGACAATAAGTAAATGTCATGGGTAAATTCCGACTCTGCTCAATAACGTTCTGGCCCGGCTAAAAGGTCCATGTACATTCCGCCCGATCGTTTTTGCATTCTCCATCAGAAAACCAGAGAACGACTTGTTTTTCATAGAAACAAATCGACACGTTTTTTTTTCATTTTCCAATTTCTGAGTTTAAAATACAAAAACTGATTCAGGCTTGTTTTCCTATTTTTCATATTGATTTTTGTAACAAAGTATTCAAAATGGAATAATAATAATGTGTAATACAAATGGAGGAAATGTTAGCATCCTTCAGAGCTTGCCATAGGATCACTAAAGGGGGCTGGCACGCTTGGCTGAAGAAGTCCGTCCCTCTTCCAGTACATTAGTATATCTGTCATTGTTTAAGTGTGTACCTGTTAGAGAAGCATTAACAGAGTAACAGTCCTGCGCACCAAGTTTGGCGTAAGTCCAGGGGTTGGGGGTAGGGTGTTACCCTTTTTATTTTTGTGGTAATCTGTCATTTAATTACAAATGTTAAGTGTTTGAATAATTGTCAAATTCGTATTAATGAAAGGTTACTGGTTTGCTGTGCTGTTTGTTTGGTTGTTACAATGTGAAGCCATTAGATGTCAGTATAAAATGTGTCAGGTGTTAAATATAAGCAGCTTCAGTTGTGTGGTGAGGTTTTTTGTTTTTTAAAAACACGTATATTGGCTCATTAAAACTAAAATTCATTCCTAATAATAAATCATATGTAATTTAAATCTATATACTGCTAAGGATATGCATGCTAACCTAAAAAATCATTAACTTCAATACTCATTTCACTGCATGTGTGTGCACACAGCATATTGTAAAAAACAAAGAAACTTGGTAATTTTAAACAGATGTTTCTGTGAAAGGCTATCAATGCCTTTAATGTCACTGTGGCTTTTTTAGAGTTATAAATAGTCTTCCATTATTTTGCATTGATTCTCATTTGTGTATATCCCATCAAATGCTACGCTGATCTCAATTATTTCTGTATTTTGTAGCGCAAATACGGCACCTGTCCTCATGGTGGGTATGGTCTGGGGCTGGAGCGATTCCTGACCTGGGTGCTGAACAGACACCACATCCGGGACGTGTGCTTGTACCCACGCTTCATCCAGCGCTGCAGACCTTGAGAGTGGAAAACAACAGTCCTCTCTAAACATAGCATAGAAATAGTTATCCTTTAGAAATAAGATGCTTACATAGGCAAATGTTGCAAACTGGCTAAATGCTTTTGCTTTTCTTGATTTCGCATCGTGAGTAATGTTGGTTGTCTGTAAAAACAGTACTGCCTCGTCTGCAAATAAATCCATGTCGTTAAATGCATTGGGTATCTGCAAAACTTTCAGTACTTGATTATAGGCATTTTGTTTTGCAATACCGATAAATCACGTAGTTCTCCCTAATGAATACAGACAAATCTCAATTTAATGTATAAGTATCTAGGTTAAAGACTCCCAAATACTGTTGGTTATTCCGTGTTTTCATGTTTGGCTTTGTCTGGTGCCCTGATTGAGCCAATGTGTAATATTGTAGCTGCAGCTTGTACTATTTCAAGTCTCAAGGTCCCTGTGATTGGGTGGCGAATGTGAGTTGACAATAAACTTTAAATGTTTAAAATTAGAAAACAGACTGTGGCAGGCTGGTGAGTGGATAGAGGCCCAGAGACAGTCTGCAGTTCAAAAAAAAATAACAATTTTATTATAAATAACACAAAATAAAAGTGCACAAGGGCAAAATAAAGGGATTTAAAACACAAAAAAAAACAGTACAGAAAACAAACTTACAAAAATAAAGGTTTCCAGGCTGGGCAATGCCTTCACTGGATTCACAAATCTCAAAAAACAAACAAACAAACAAAAACAAACAAACACACACACACACACACACACACACACACACACACACACACACACACACACACACACACACACACACACACACACACACACACACACACACAAAATGAGAAGCAGAGGCCTCCTTTTATGTCAGGTGGCTGGGTGCTGATTGATTGTTAATTAACCTAATCAACCCCAGCCACCTGACCATAATAAACCCAGGCAGGTAGGGGAAATTAACCCCATCCCTGCCAATTTGAAAAGGGCAGAGCTTTGCTCTGCCACACAGACTATATAGTGTTAATGCGTGTTCTTCCAAGGTTTAATAAAAGGACCTAAAGAGTAAGCAGGTTGCATGGGTTACATTGCATTCAACTACTGTGCTGTAGTGGCTTTGCTCATACTTTGCCCACATATTTGACATGGGCTATCTAAAACAGTAAAACCCTACAGAGGGAACTCCCACAAGCATGGACAGCTGCAGTTATATCGACGTAGATATAACTACAACACTATGGTTTGCTGCCTGATTAGGTAAACGTTACCCTCCCTTTAGTTTCGCTGAGTCTGCCTTTTATTTACCTCAGCGGAAGCAATCCTTTTCTCATGCTTAAGAATATTTTTTGTTATATAATTCAAGTGGTTCAGTGGCAAAATCTGTACCATTAAAAAATATATATATATATACACACACACACACACAGTGCCTTGCAAAAGTATTCAGACCCCTGATCAATTCTCTCATATTACTGAATTACGAATGGTACATTGAAATTTCGTTCTGTTTGATATTTTATTTCTAAACACTGAAACTCAAAATCAATTATTGTAAGGTGACATTGGTTTTATGTTGGGAAATAAAGAAAAATAAAAAAAACTGAAATATCTTGCTTGCATAAGTATTCAACCCCCACACATTAATATTTGTTAGAGCCACCTTTTGCTGCAATAACAGCTTAAAGTATTTTGGGTTAAGTATGTACCAGCTTTGCACACAGTGTCGGAGTGATTTTGGCCCATTCTTCTTGGCAGATTTGCTCCTGGTTGTTCAGGTTTGTTGGACGACGCTTGTGGACTGCAATTTAAAAATAGTGCCACAGATTCTCAATGGGATTGAGATCAGGACTTTGACTAGGTCACTGTAGGACATTCACCTTCTTGTTCTTGAGCCACTCCAATGTTGCTTTGGCCTTGTGCTTGGGATCATTGTCCTGCTGAAAGGTGAATTTCCTCCCAAGCTTCAGTTTTTTAGCGGACTGAAGCAGATTCTTTTCAAGTATTTTCCTGTATTTTGCTCCATCCATTCTTCCTTCAATTGTAACAAGATGCCCAGTCCCTGCTGATGAGAAGCATCCCTACCACATGATGCTGCCGCCACCATACTTCACTGTAGGGATGGTGTGTCTTGAGGCATGGGTAGTGTTTGGTTTGTGACACACATAGCGCTTTGAGTTTTGGTCCAAAAGTTTTATCTTGGTCTTATTGGACCACAAAACCTTTTCCTGCATCGTAGCTGGGTCACTCATGCTTTCTGGCAAACTCCAGACGTGCTTTCAGATGGCACTTTTTGAGTAATGGCTTCTTTCTTGCCACCCTCCCATACAGGCCAGTGTTATGCAGAGCTCTTGATATGGTTGACTGGTGCACCATTACTCCACTCCCAGCCATTGAACTCTGTAGCTCCTTCAAAGTGATTGTTGGTCTTTCTGTGGCTTCTCTCACAAGTCTCCTTGTTTGAGCGCTGAGTTTTGAGGGACAGCCTTTTCTTGGTAGTGTCTGGGTGGCGTGATGCAGCTTCCACTTCCTGATTATTGATCCAACTGTGCACACTAGGATATTATTTTGAACCCTTTCCCTAATCTATGCTTTTGTATTACTTTATCACTAACTTCTGTAGAATGGTCTTTGGTCTTTGGTCTTCATTTTCTTTCAGATTCACAGCCTTACCAATGATCCTTCAACAGTGGGGTTTTTATCCAGAAAATGTGACAGCAATTTTAATGGTTCACAGGTGGAGGCCAATGGTAAGGTAATTGTGTCCTCATTAGGGCAATTTCTTTCATTGGTGCAAACTGGGAGCTTCCACAACATGGGTTGAATACTTATGCAAGCAAGATATTTCAGTTTTTTATTTTTCTTAAAAATATTTCCCAACATAAAACCAATGTCACCTTACAATAATTGATTCTGAGTTTCAGTGTTTAGAAATAAAGTATCAAACAACGAAATTTCAATGTACCATTTGTAATTCGGTAATATGAGAGAATTGGTCAGGGGTCTGAATACTTCTGCAAGGCACTGTGTGTGTGTGTGTGTGTGTGTGTGTATCTATATCTATCTATCTATCTATATAGATAGATAGATAGATAGATAGATATAGTAAGATGGCAGGTGGATGGTCAGATTCCCCCTGCCTAAAAACATGTGAAAATGTATGTTTTGTTTGATTTAATTGCCTTTGTTTAATTTTGTTAATTGTTTTATTGTTAATTATCCCCTGCACCTGGCTATCATTGTAAATTAAAGCCAGGTGCAGGGTATTTAAGGAAAGCAGCCAGTTTGTTGGGGCTGTTGCTGCTGTGGAGTAAAGAGCTTGACTGCACTTTAAAAATGAAGTTTTTATTTCTGGGTCACATTCTTAAAGGGCCGTGAACCCAAATTACGGTCAGCCTGTTTACAATATATTGTGTATACACACACACAAAGTCGCAGACAAAAGTATTGGCACCCTATACTTAGTATAAGATAATTCAAGAAAACATGTTAAATAAAAGAATTTAGTGAACATTAGCCACTAACTAATATTACAAAGACTGAAATACACAATTTCTGGTAGTTTAACAAAAACATTTTATTAAAAAAACAAAAGCACACAAGCATTTTCAAATATGTTCATGACGAAAGTATTGTATTGGCATTCCTGCTTTAGTATTTTGTATCTGCTTTTTGCTTTTATTACAGCTTTCAGATGTTTGATAACACTGTGTAACAATTTTTTTTCTTTTTTTGTTCCTGGGTAGTAAGTGTTATTTCCTAATTGCTTATTTAGAAGTGAGTAGTTTTTCGAGATTTATGATTATACTGTATTTACAGTATAATCGTAAATCTTGAAAAACTACTCGCTTCTAAATCTTTTGTAGTCATTTTTGTATTACTTTAGTATAAATACATGTTACTTTGGATTAATATGTTGTTTTTTTCTGACTTTATGTGAACGAAAAGACACACATTTGCCCGTTTTCCCATTGGAAATAGTGATATTTTGAAATATCACTGTCCTGCTCACAAAAGCAAAGTTTGTGGGGAATAATAGCCATTTTCTATACTTTTGAGGCATAAGCAATTAGGAAATAACACTTACTACCCAGGAACAAAAATTGTGTTACATAGTGTAATTCATGTCTGGTGCATCTTGCTGGCGATATCTGGGCCCATTCAGCTTGCATATTTCCTTCAGCTCAGACAGATTGGATACACAATGGCTACAGCATTTTTCAGACCAGTCCAAAGCATTTCTGTTGGATCGAGATCTGGTGATTGCAAAGGTCAATCCAGAAGTTCTATTCTTGAGTAATTCCAGAGTTGAGAGCTATAAGAAAAGAAACAGCGCTAATCAGCCTACCAGCAGATGGTATCATTATACTTTTTAGAATGTTTTGATACATGGCTGCATTCATTCGATCTTCAACCGCATGAATGTTTTCAGTCCCTGAAATGCTGAAACACCCCATATCACGATCGAACCACCTCCATGTTTAATTGCAGGTACAAGGTTTTCTTCATTGAAGGCTTCCTCTTTTTCTCCATACATTATGGTCCATTTTCGGGGGGGGGGGGGGGTGGGGGGTAGTAATATTTTAGACTTATCGGACCAGAGGATTTTGTTGATGAATACTTCAGATTTCTGTTCATATTTCTTGGCTTATTTAAGATGGTTTGTTTTATGCATTTTCTTTTAAAAGTGGTTTGCAGTGAGGTCTGCGTATAACACTCTTCTGTGTTCTCTGTCCTCTGTACAGTTCTTTCACATTCTATTATGTCTGATGCTTAAATCTTTCTTTAAGTCCTTGGCTTTTAATCTTGGATTTTTTTTTAATTGCCTACCTGCTATGCCTGTAATTTTCTTTGGATATCCACTTCTTTCAAACATTAGCTCTGTGGTACGATACTTCTTGATTATTATATACTCTGATTGTGGATAGTGCTATTCTGTATTTATTTGATACTGTCTGTAGGTAGTTTGCTATGGGTGCTTTTCTCAACGTAAATACAACTCCTTTGTCTTGACCATCATCTGCTGCATTTGTCAAAACGTTCTTCAGCAGATCTTGGAAACTACCTCTTTCTTTTTCTATGGGCTTTATAGTGCAGCTCAGTTACTGTGTAATAGTTTTCAATTAATGAATACATTTTTAAATCGGTTGCAGTACATTTTACAGACTTTTAATGGAAAGCTGCTAATATTTTTTTCATTAAGTTTTAAGCATGTTTGCACACTTTATTTACAATTAAACAAAGAAATACAGCACCAAAAAAGTAATAATAATTCCCTCCTTGTGAGGGTATACCCTTGGCATGTACTGGAATTACCACAGATAGGAAGTGAGAGGATGTGTAGAACCATCATGTTGTCTTTAGAGTTTTCTGCCAACAAAGCATTGGGCAGAGCTTGATAATAAAAAGAACACCATGATGCCCATACTGTTCTGTTAGTAAACAGGATATAGTGGAATCAAAATATTGACAATACAGAGGACAATGTGCCCAGGCATATTTTTGTATGACTTCTGACATGATATAATGAACATATACAAAGAAAATGGTATGGTATTTTGATATTGATTTGGTACACAAACATTACTTTTCAAGGAAGACAATATGATCTATATTGTTAAAGCCTCTAACAGGGGGATGCAGATCTTTTGACCATAGCTGTACATATAATTTGGAGCCACGAACAGAAACAAGGAAACATCTAACACATGTATATCAAACGGTACGCTACAGTGTTAAGCTCTTTATTCACTGACCCATTGAATAGCAGGCGTAGTGAGTAGGCTGGCATATGAACAGGAATTTTTTAAATAATCGAGACTGCATTACCTACAGAAACTACATAATTTCAACCGCCAATGTTTATCAAATTTTAAAAAAGCAGTTCGGTTATGTCTCTTGTGAAGAATGTATAGTGTGCTGCCTTTGGGGAATATACCGTGTTTTTCTTTTTTTCAGATTCTATGAATGAACATTATGTATTGTGAATCTTTTAATTTCTCTCATTCGTCTGTGTGTGTGTACTAATGTTGACAGTTGACTGTAATTGATGTAATATTTATCGAATTCGATAATATAACTTTGGGGGAATGAACGGTTTCTACTAATTGCACTCCGGTGCCCATGCAATCCGGTAGTAAATATTGAATTGTAGCACATTACTGGTGTTTGGCGAAGGCACATTTACACGTCTGTGACGTGAATATGCATGCAACATTCCAGGACGAGAAAAGTATAGCATATAGTTGATGATGATATCTGTGTCACTACAGAGCCACACCGACGTGTTGGGGGGTGGAACCTTCGAAACGATCCATCCAGCCCCTCAGTACAAATAACCTGTTGCAACTCAGAACCAGGAGGTCTGGAACATGGAAACTGCAGACAGTTGTCCAATAATCGAGGAATTGGCACACATGTCTAGAATAATATATACAATAAACAGGGAAAGAAAACACTTCTAAGAGGACTTTCTTGTTGAAGTTATTAAAATCACGTCGGGATAATATTTTAGTTAACACAACATGGCTGTTTTGGGAAGTGCAAGTCGGTTGTTACTCAAATGTAAGTGCACTGTACGCAAGCAAATCTAATTTGAAAATACTTGGGTTTTTTTGTTTTTTTCTTTTTGTCTGGTGTTGACATCTTTGATTGTAATCGCGTTGTGACAATTTCTATGAGCATCAAAATGTCTTATTGTTTCTAACAATAAGATGTTTCTGCTGTAGCCTACTCTACCGAATGTTAACTTTATTTTAGCTGAATATTAGTACAACTGTAGTTTTGTTTTTCATTTGTGTTTATTGTTTGACAGATACGACGACCTTGAACTGACTTCCTTTAGTTTTTTTTTTTTTTTTTAAAGTATGTATTATACTTGATTTATGTTATCAATGTGTTTTTATTGTGTTATTGTTGCTAAATGAATACAAACGCTTTCCCCCCATACACTCATTGTGAAAAAATCTAATTAGATAAGCTATAATTAGATCAACACGTCGGGTATATCAGCCATACTGTCCTTCATCTTGCTGTGTGTTACACAACCCGTTCATGAGCTTGTATAACTAGCTTGAGTTTTTATCATGCAGCAGTTGTTACTTAAAACTCTCAAATTTTAAATTGAACAATGTATTTAGTGTTTGGTTTTATTCATGGAATATAATTTATTTCACATGTGAAAATACTTTGTGCCATACATAGCTAGTTATTGTACTATACTACAGCACAACTGCTAGCTACATGTTCCAAGCTGATTTTACACTGGAATACCGAGAGTCAGAATGAATGGTCTACTAGGATTGTAATGATATTGTAACAAAACGCAAAGGAACGAGACTGGAAGCAGGTTTACAGCAAAAGAGTGGGGTCTTTTTTGCAGTACAGGTAGCAAACAGGTTCAGACGATTGTCAGCACAGCACTCGACAACACTCTTTACTCGCATCACCAACCTGAGTGACTGGCAGGTATGGAAAGCCGTTTTAACATTTAATCCTCAATTGCTGATATCAGCAATTTTAATACTGATATCAGTAATGTGTTTCCGATATCAACAATTGTGTTTCCGATATCAACAATTTTATTTTTGATATCAACAGTTATATTTCCGATATCAAAAATTCATGCCAATGAACATCTGGTCTGAATTTGCATGCTAATTAACATCAAGATTCAATTTTGGACTTCAAATTACCCTGGGTATGCCAAGAATGGCATAGCCGATAGTGTTGATAATGTTTTTGATATAAAAAATGCGATTACAATACTGGTATCAAAAATGCCATTTTTGATTGCCATAAGCAATTGAGGATTAAATGTTAAAATGGCTTGCCATAGGCAGGCTGTCCTTAAACAGCACCACAGACATAGACAGTTGAAACACTGTAAAAGCTGTACCCAATCAGAAGTCCAGCCAGCTTATCTCCCCCTACCTCTGACAGATGCAACCCTGTTCCAGTGCCACTTAGCGCCAAACAGTCTCGAGTAAGTCTCTGTAAGAAGCATGCTTTGTGTTTGTGTCTACTTCTGTATGTCTCATATTCCTTCTGTGTCCTATTTATTGTGTGCTGGAACCAACTATGAAAGTAATAGCTTTGTTCTTTACAGTTGTAAAGGGTAGCAGTGGTAGAACATTGTGTGCCAGTAAGCAATTCCGATGGCAGTCCAGAGCAGCAACAAAGCAGACAACAGCTGCCACACCACAGTCTCAGGAACAGAAGTATGTAAAAGGTGACAGCCAGGTTGATACATTGATTGGGGCTCTGTGTATTTAAGAAGCTGAGATACTGGTCAGCTAAACCATTTGAGAATAAATAATTTTAATAAAGTACATCTCTGCAGCTTTCACATAGAGATATGCTACAATGAAATCTAATGCTCCAAAATAAATATGCTAAATTGATGGGGTTTTTTTGTAAATTAGATCAAACTGTGAAACGCAATGATCAGATAAAAACTGCCTCATTTATTGGGTTGGTGTACAATTTTGTGTTATAGAGTTTTATTAAATGTGGATCTAGTGTACATGAATATTTTTCAACACTCATTTATAGGATGTAGGATTCAGTCGAGCCATTTTGTTTCAGTTCTATGCTATATTTTTCTTTTTGTTTAAGACCCATTTCTGAAAGTTTAGTCGGTTACCATGCCTTCTTCACACAGACGTGGCTGTTTGTTATTTCGTCGGCTTACGAAAGGCCGTCGTGCATTTTGTCTCACTCAACCCGAGTCAAAGGTGGGTCGCTGGGACCTGGGAAAACCCAGGTACGACCCAGGTGTGCGGGTTCATACTACGCAGGATTGTGACCCGGGGTAGCCAGAACCCAGGTCGGTGTGCAAGTGTGAAAGGGGTTTTAGATTAGTACTTTCTGGAGTCATAAGAACATAAGAAAGTTTACAAACGAGAGGAAGCCATTCGGCCCATCTTGCTCGTTTGATTGTTAGTAGCGTATTGATCCCAGAATCTCATCAAGCAGCTTCTTGAAGGATCCCAGGGTGTCAGCTTCCATAAACCACACTTTCTTATGGAGTGTTGTCTCCTGTAAAAGAAAATGCAAGCTGATATTTAAACTTCGTTGTAGTGCCTGGATCAGTCTATCTTACAGTAAAAATATGGAAAATGGAAAATATGACCTTGTGTTCTGTCAGTATTCATTTTTGAGACAGGGAGATTGACACTGTTGTCTGGGTAACAGTTTCTAAAATAATTAAATTATTATTATATATATACAGTACCTATAGAAAGTCTACACCCCCTTTCAAAATGTTCACCTTTGGTTGCCTTATAGCTTAAAATGCATTAAAATAGTTTTGCTTTTTTTTCATTTATCGACACATCCTACCCCACCACTTCCAAGTGAAAAAAATATTCTAGGAATTTGTAGAAAATTAGTAGAACATAAAAACTGAAATAGCTTGGTTAGATAAGTGTCCAACTCCCTTGTAATATCAATCCTGAATTAGCTCAGGTGTAACCAGTCGCCTTCAAAATCACACACCAAGTTCAGTGGCCTCTACCTGTGTTAAATTGTAGTGATTCACATGATTTCAGGATAAATTCAGCAGTTCCTGTAGGTTCCCTATGCTGGGTAGTGCATTTCAAAGGAAAGACTCAACCATGAGCACCAAGGCGCTTTCAAAAGAACTTCGGGACAAAGTTAATGAAAGGCACAGATCAGGGGATGGGTATAAAAAAAGGCCTTGAATATCCCTTGGAGCATGGTCAAGATGATTATTAAGAAGTGGAAAGTGTATGGCACCACCAAGACCCTGCCTAGATCAGGCCGTACCTCCAAACTGGATGACTGAGCAAGAAGGAGACTGAGTAGAGAGGCTACCAAGAGGCCAATGGCAACTTTGCAAGAGCTACAGGCTTTTATGGCCAAGACTGGTCAAAGTGTGCATGTGACAACAATATTCCAAGCACCACAAATCTGACCTGTATGATAGGGTCGCAAGAAGGAAGCCATTACTCAAGAAAGCCCACTGTGAATCCCATTTGAAGTATGCAAAAAAACACTCGGGAGATTTTGTAGTCATGTGGCAAAAAAGTTTTGCAGTCTGATGAAACTAAAATTCAACCTTTTGGCATAAAAGCAAAGCGTTACGTTTTGTGCAAACCCAACACACGCATCACCTAAAGAACACCATCCCTGCTGTGAAGCATGGTGGTGGCAGCATCGTGTTATGGGGATATTTCTCATCAGCAGGGACTGGGGCACTTCTCAGGAGAGAAGGGAAAATGAATGGAGCAAAGTACACAGACGTCTTTGAGGAAAACCTGCTGCCGTCTGCAAGAAAGCTGAAACTGGGACGGAAGTTCACCTTTCAGCATGACAACAACCCAAAGCACACAGCCAAAGCTACACTGGAGTGGCTAAGGAACAAA
Organism: Polyodon spathula; assembly: GCF_017654505.1. Taxonomy (NCBI): domain Eukaryota; kingdom Metazoa; phylum Chordata; class Actinopteri; order Acipenseriformes; family Polyodontidae; genus Polyodon; species Polyodon spathula. The sequence goes on from NC_054535.1 coordinate 96,399,310, forward strand.
AAGGTGAGTGGCCCAGTCAGAGCCCCGACATAAATCCAATCTAAAATTTGTGGCATGAGTTGAAGATTGCTGTCCATCAACGCTCCCCAAGGAACTGGACAGAGCTTGAACAGTTTTGTAAAGAAGAATGGTCAAATATTGCCAAATCTAGGTGTGCAAAGTTGGTAGAGACCTATCCCAAAAGACTCATAGACACATATATATAAACTGCTTACCAAGTTACCAAAAGGTAGTTTGTTTACTGGTGTTATGGGCATGTGCGTGACTGCAGCACACTGATATGCGACCGGGAGCTGGCCCTAAGGTTCCAATGTATAGGGCAGTGTTCTTCAATTGGCGGCCTGTCTGGCCTTCTGTCGGGTGTCAGTTGCAGTGCTGCCAACTGGGGGTTTTTTCATTGTGTTTTGCGGGAGAAAATTATACTGATTTTGGGCGGTTTTAGCAAAAAATAGTTGTTTTTTTTAAACAAGAAATCTCTGCCGTGATTGACATAACACATCGAATCAGAATTGGAGCAAGAGCAGCACACACATAAAAAGTAGGGCTTTTTATTCATGCTCATATTTTTCAGTTTCCATTGTATTTAAAAAGAAGTAATTTTAAGGGAGCTCATCTTTTACCGTTGAAAGTAAATAGCCAAGTAGTCTCTTTTTTTTTAGGGTGGTTAATTGCTAATCCAGGAGCCACAGCCAAAGGCTTCTGCAATACTGCAGTCTCAATTAAGCACTCACCATAATGGCATGCAAAAACAACTAAACATATTAACAGTGCTACTCCACATACTCCCTTGAATAAAATAACAAACTGCTTCCAAGTAGCACCAGCTTAGCGATTAAAAAGAGGAGGGCAAATCACAATGCCATTAGCACTGGATTTCTTGTCTGAGATCGTCAAAGCCTTTATAAATGACACAAACTGCACCAATCTCAGTCATCCAGCAGCACAGAACAGTTTAATTGGGGCAGCCTCTTATTCGGGATTTATGTTACATGGCGTCCCAGTAAAGCAGTGCACACTGTATTTTAATAACTAAAAACAGGAGGCATGTCTCAAAGCATCTGTGAAATATATTGTGCACTAATAATAATTAAAGTGTGATATTTAATGCAGACTGCAATGGGTTACTACACTAACTTTTATGATTTTTGTTTGTTTTGTTTTGTTGTAAATTGCAGTAAACTTGCACCATTTATTGCCAAGAGACGCACCCCAAAAATTCAGGAACAGTACAGCCGAATTGGCGGAGGCTGTCCGATTAAGAAGTGGACCACTCTTCAAGGAGAAGGGGTGGTGAAATTGCTGGATGAGATGTCTCCAGAGACAGGTAAGTGTTGTCTTGCATCAGTTTGAGTTTTCAGTATTAACTACAAAAGCACGGAGTGAACAGGCAAGTGCATTCACATTGCCAGTCTCAAAAAATGAAATGGGAACGCAACAGAGTTACGCTCGCCTCGGGTTAAACGTGTATGGCAGTAGCCACATACAAACGCTGAGGGCAAGGGTCACGCATCAGCACTCCCTGGGAGGAAAATATGTAGTGTGAAATTATCGCGTTCAACCCTGAGACGAATCTCACCCCCTAGGTTGTAGAGCACGACAAACGTGAATGCAGGCAGGGCTGAACTCGGATGATTCACCCCAGGGCTGCCCCATGGCGACTCAACACAGGATTGGATGGTGTAGTGTGAAAACAGCTATGCACACAAAATACAAAAAATACAAGAACTACCAGTGTCTCACTGACTTTTGTTGGCTTGAAAGTGACATTTCTGTAAAACCTGAAACTTTGAATGTGTAGTTGACAATATTCCCTTCATAGAAAATGATCATTTAATGCTTGTCTACAGCTGGTTTCGGTAGGGTCTTTGTTACACCGTATTAAACCCCAGTCACCACTAGAAAAGAGCTGCAGACGAGCAACAATTGATTACTGTCCACTATCAATTCCCATAACAGCTAAGCTAGGTGGGGACAATAAAAGCCTTCATTTTCTATGAAGAGAATATTGTCAACTACACATTGAAAGTTTCATGTTTTATGGAGAAAACAATTTGAGTGATTGGTTTTACTCGTCTCGGGCTCCCTGTTGATCTATTGTTCATTTTAGCACAGCCATTTGGCATGCTTTAGTGTACTTTCCGTGTCAGTTTAGAAAACTACAAGTCAGATACAAAAGGACTAGACTGGAGTTTCTTAAAGTAGAAAAAAGAAAAACATGGAAAGAAAGCCACTCAGTGGCCAGAGGATAATAGGTTTTCTAAAATACCTGGAATAAAAGAAGCAATCCCAGTGGCTAACAAGTGTTGTGACAGGGTAGCGGCGCTGGCAAGGCTTATTACTGTCGGAGAGATTCGGACACAAGAAGCTGCAGTTCTAACACTACAAACCATGTTTATAGGCATACCTAAAACAACCAAGACTGGTCAATTTTAATTAAAAACAGTGCAAATATTATAATGAAAGGACAAACAATTGAATATAAGTTGTAGTTTTATTTAGGAAAGTCATATAAAGTATCTACACAACCAAAACATTGTAAATAAACAGACATTTGAACCTGCCACAGCTATGTAAATGTGTTGCCATACCAGCACAACTTGCAACTTTTAGAACAACTCAGCCACTTACTTGACAATCCACTTTTGTTAAGGTGCAGTAGGGTGGGAGGTGCCATTTTGTAAGCACGATTCTGCTTTTTAACGTGCCTGGGGATGCAGATATTGAACCGTATTTAAACACCCTGTTGTGTGTACGCTCACTATTATTTTGGCCCATATGGTTAAAAGGACAACCCTGTTGCACCTTTGGTAATTTACAGAAATATGTTTGCTCAACTGGCCTAGTCTGGGTTTTCCACTTCTTTCTCCTCTGCCTTTTCACTTGAACATTTTTGTCCAGTTATTAGGTTAACGTTCAGGAATGTTAAATCTTCTGAAAGGTTGCAACATCATTTAAATATAATACTTTTATAGCACAAGTATAAATTGTATCCGCACAGTTGAAAAACAATTTGTAAAAAAAAAAGTCTGATAATAACATTATGGAGCAAGTGGATTACTGAAGTGTTTTTAACGTTGAGGGTAATGCTCATAAAGTGATGTACTAGACAGAAACGAGTCAATCGGTCTGAGTAAGTAATTAAGACATGGCTTCAAGGAGTTGGCAGTTAGCATTGCAGAAACGTTGGACCTCAGCATTCTGCCATTTAGTGATTCAGTAGCAGGGTGTTAGTGTCTCCTGGTGATTAGATAACAAGCACCAGTGAACATTTGGGAGGCTGCTGTGCAAGATGGTCTGTGGGGATTTCCAGGGCTTGTTTATAATCACTGTGCAGAAGGAGCTGATTCACCTTCTCTTTGGTGCCTCAGTTATATGAGAAAAAAAAAAACTAGGGCAAGCATATATCTGTTAATAGCATAGGCCACTGAATCAAGCTGTATTGTCTTGCCAATATACCTACTAATGGTCTGTTTTCCTCTCTTGGCAGCTCCCCACAAGTTTTACATTGGCTTCCGTTACGTCCATCCACTTACAGAAGAAGCCATTGAAGAGATGGAGAGGGATGGAGTGGAAAGAGCTGTAGCTTTTACTCAGTACCCACAGTATAGCTGTTCAACAACAGGTAACATGAGCCCTATCTGCCAGTATTATGTGTAAAATCATACACCATAAGCACGATACACCTTAACTAAAGCAGGTTACAGCTATATCGCGGTAGAAAATAATATACAACTGGTTAATTTTTTTCAATTTAAGAAACCAAAGATTGCCATGACTTAGAAAACGATTCAGTACCATCAGCTTTGAGCTCTAGTGGGCGTCTGTTAAATTGTAGATGCCCGCTGGAACATCGCAGCATCAGCTGAAGCAAATAAAAAAATGATTCCATGCTAGTGCCAGTTTTTCATTTTGATTGCAGTAGTGAAAGCTCAGGTCACATCTACTGGACAGCATATACTAAACCAAGACACGATTGGTCCAAACGTGTTTTATTACCAGCCAGCCAATCAATACTTTGCACGGGTGAAAGCAATCACTCCCATACCCGCAACTGCCAAGTCAGCCAATCACAGCCTGGAGCTCGACTGGTGCTCAGACAGCATCTTTCAACAACAACAAACCGACACAGACAATTTATTAATATTACTCCATTCAGCTAACTGGCACTGTTGAGATAAACTATGAACAACTTTGACAAGTAAAAGTTTATTTGGTAACTAGGTAAATCTAGGTAAGTGTAAGGTTTTTTTAAAGAAAATAATGAGAACAATTATTTTCTGATGGCGATAGTGCCCTCTCGATGAAGGCTGTAAAGTGTGATAGTTGACCATGACTTTCATTAGCACCCTTGCCTTCTCATTATTTTCTGTTATTTTTTATTTATTTATTTTTTAAAACCTAGATTTACCTTGAAGTAGTAATGATTTGTTGGGTAGCCTTCCACTGAGAAGTGTAAGGAAAATAGTCACATGAATCATTTTTTTTATAAAAAAATTTATATGATGCTAAACTGACTAAAACTGCCAAAAACAAAAGTATTAAAAAAAAAAAATACAATTTTAGCTGAGCTCCCAAACCATTGTAAACCTGGAATATGCAATAAACCTGGAATATGCAGTAAACCTGAGCGACACTGCAAAACAAACAAAAGGAATACTGCAGACAAATATCTGGGTGCTCCTTTAAATTGGATACTTCTGTGAGCAGGTCAATTAATTTTTTTTATTAAGGTAGCTTCATTTACTGTGCATGTATTGAAATATTAATTTAATTAGTATGATTTACTTTGTTTCTGCATTTTATCGGCATACAGGTTAAATTCAGGTGTAAGTGCCTTGCCATCGAGTCCTATGTATTGCACAATAGTAACAGCTATAATAAACCTGCACACTAAACATCAACTTTGCGTATGTTTTTTTGTTTTGGCAGGCTCTCAGTTCTAGATTTATTTTTTTGCTGACATTAATTTAGGTGACATTTTAAGTTAGACGTTTCCTCATCAGAAACTGTTTGAAATGCTGCCACATATCTCAGTCCCTTTTGAAGCCAGCGTGCTGATTAAATAATTGCAGTTTTGAAAACTACAAGCTGCAGTTCTACTCAGACGGGATTTGCACCGTACAACCGTCCACGGCGACAATGGTACCAGGAAAGTAGTAAATAAAGTTGAATGTATTAATAGATTATTTTGTTCTTTCTACTTTGTGCCTAGCTGTATAATTCATTGATATGGTAACGCAATAACACTGTATTGATATATTTAAAAAAATAAATAAATAAAAAATGACGTGTGAATAATAGTATGTCCAGTTCTCTGAGCTGCACAAATGCAGTTGTTTTTTTTCGGTTTCACCAAAAACCGATTTGGACGTCAAAAACAGCTGAATTGATCAAATCTGAACCAATCCTAACCGACTTGCATCCCTAGTTTAGGCAGTTAAAAACAACATTAAAACTACCATATTACAGTAATATATATTTTACCATTGCTGTGGCCAATCAATTCATACGTCAAAGCAATGCCATTATCACAATTTTACTACAACTTTAAATTATTGATCTCCTTTTTCTGGTCTGAAATAATATGTATTTCAGTGAAGAGCAGGGCTTGCGCATCTGTGTGAGTCATTTGATCAATAAGCAGTGGTTTTAAAACAGGTGTCATTATTAAGTTGGCCATGCGTTATTTGATGTTCTGTTATTGAGTGATAACACCATGGCTGACCTCCATAAAAAGCAATGAGGAAGCAGTGCCCAGATGTTGTTTAATTCTACGTAATGGCTGCATGTGTTTTGAGTTTTCCTACTCAATATACCTACTGCTAAAAGTTTGCTTTGAACTAAGCCACAGTTTAAATGAATACGCTCATCCAGGTCTACAGATCCAGTGCTCTGATCATTGAACACCATAACTACTGCTGAACATTGGGCCTGTGTGATTTTTCCATTCCTCAGGGCATGTCATGGAGATCGTAGAGAAAAACTGGGCCTGCAGCTCAGCTGAGGTTGCATAGTTACGGAAACCCTGGGGGGAACTAACAAAATTAAATCTAGAGTGATCATTAAAAGCCATATTTTGTGTGTGTGTGTGTGGTTTATAGGTAGCAGTTTAAATGCAATCTACCAATACTACAACAATAAAGGGGAGGAACCAAAGATGAGGTGGAGTGCAATCGACAGATGGCCCACGCACCCTCTTCTTATTGAAGTAAGACATGAAGTTATAAGAACAGGAGTTACAAAGCATTGACAGGCGTCCAGGATGAAACCTGTCTGGATTCTTTAGTCACAGAATCAAGCACCAGTGGCACAGGTTTATGACGTCACAGTGAGTGGTTTGCTCCCTTAAAGGTGAATCTTAACTAAGATTACCAACACCACCTGTTAATTTTCATATAAAAAGGCTAGAGAAAGTGAGTCCATATTCATATATAAAGTGTAGATTAAGTCATTTGTAACATTATAGCTGGGAAGTGTAAGTACAATGGATGTGACTGGATTGAGCTATTTTACTTTATACAGCAAGCATAAAGAGAGATCTAGCATCAAATAACTTATTTTTATATTCAGTGGTCCTGAGTGATTTTAATTATGCCACGTTAGCAGATTCAAGGAAACTAATTCTCCAAAATAATTTAGGTTTAAACATACTTTCTTTTCCATAATGATTCTTGTTATATAAACAGAACGCTGCATGAACGTTCATAGAGTCCTGAGGTTATTTCACTCATGAGGATAGCCCAAAACAACCCACTGCACCCCTTCGGATGCTCCTGGGTTATCTTGGAATAGCTAGTTAGCTATGGACGTTCATGGTGTATCCTCTATATTCTTCACTGGTCTGTGACACGTTTCATATTGCCAAAATATGTATGTTGACTTTCAGACTACACCACAAATAACGATTGAAATTTTATTTCCCCAACAACTTTTTTTTCCCTCCTAAAGTTTATCTGTCTTAGAATACAGATGTTGTATTTGTAAATTCAAGGTGACAGAGCACTGGGCTGTTTGTACAGAAGTTCATGCTCCCCCTTGTGGTAGTTTTGTTTATGTTTATTGCATATTCAGAAATGGAAGAGAAACTGCCTGTCCGGATGTAGCCCATACAGCTTTATTTTTTATAGTTAGATATTTGTGAAACTGTTCAAGACTTCTGCATGGTTAAAACAAGGGAAATAATAACCACTTTACTTCAGCAACTGCAAAGCAACAAGTGCCAGAAAGACTGACCTGCTTGGCAAACTACTATATACCTTTCTTTTTATGTAGTGAAAAGAGAGAATAATATTTTTATTTACACAACTGAATGCATTCCTGCTACCTTTTTTCCTTTATTTTTCTCAGTGTTTTGCAGATCATATACAAAAAGAGCTCAAGAAATTTCCTGTTGAGAAACGTGACAACGTGGTCATTCTCTTCTCTGCTCATTCATTGCCCATGTCTGTACGTATCAGTTTCTAGCTGCATCATTAACTGCTCTAGAAAGGGATTTGGAAGTGGGTAGGCTGGAGCTGATACGGGATTTTTGATTGGGATTTAGATTTATTGTGCCAGTTCTTGTTTGTTGTAGTTTCAACATGTAAGAGAGAAGAGCCTCCTGTTGGTTAACTAAGACTGATTTTTTTTTAGGAGTAGTGAGCTACTGTATTTTAATATGAACTTAATTTAACAGTTGGGTTTTTTTGTAAAGTCATATATTGTCTGTCAGCAATAAATACAGTTGCAGGTTGTTTTCCACCTGTGGTAATGGGCAGCATGGGCAGGTTTGTAATTTTATGCATACACATGCACTGGTAAGATACGATCATAAATCCACTGCAAAACATTGCCTTATGAATGCAAGACTAAAATATGCTATGTGCCCTACTTTCCACAATATCTGTATAGTGTGAAATATAGAAAAAAGTTAATGTACTACAGGACTTGAGGGAGCAGTGGCATCGTGCATATTGCATTTTGTTATTTCTGTTCAGCCTGAGTTTTCCTTTTGGGGGTCCTCATTGAAGAGATGTGCCGAGCTTGGAGGTTCCACTGTTGTATTTTTTTTGTTCTTAGCTCAGTGTTCTTGCCTTTGTTGTAGGTGGTGAATCGAGGGGACCCTTACCCTCAGGAGGTGGGCGCCACTGTACAGCATGTCATGGAGAAGCTGAACCACTGTAACCCCTACAGACTGGTGTGACAGTCCAGGGTACCGTTTCACAAATCCATAGTCATAATCTTACAAGGCTAAGTGTTTGTGCTGTTTAACAGATCCAGTCTGTCACAGTTGTAACAGTTTCTTGCAGTTCTACCTCCTGCTTTGTTATTGAGTGTTTGGAGTTGTGGATGAGTCATCCTATTCATCTATAAGGCAATTGATCTGTGTTTATTGCTTGAATTGTCTGCATGACTGTTCAAGCACTTTCTTTTTATTGTTTCTGTGCTTATTCTTAAACCGATAGTCTATAGTTGATACTCAAATGTTCTTTTTTAAGTTTTTACAATTCCTAAACATCCTGTCTCCATTGTTGTCAATTAGTCTCCGTGGCACTCAAGTATTAACCAATACATTCAACCTTGGCCTGTCTAAATTCACGCTTCCTGAAATGTATGTTTTTATTATTTGAGTGGAGAATAAATTCAGTTTGCCATTAGGACCAAAGAAATGTCATTCATTTTGGTTAATCAACATGATTACAGTTGAATTTCTGACCTTAAAAGGGTTATTTCACTGTACCTGTAGGTTTGTGGTAATTAACTTTGGTGTGATAGAAAATTGTTATGTGATGCCACCTAGAGGATACGGCACTTTATTACAGCCTGATTACTGTAGAGCAAGAATGCTTTTAGTTTACAAGGAAAATGAAGAACTATATTCCCTGAACCATTAGCAAGCATTAGGAAATAAATCAGTGATTGGTCAGTATGGAGTCTCTAGTAAAGGTTCTTGAATGTTATCATTCAAACTATATAACCTCTGTTCCAAATCAATCTACTGGAAAAGAAAAAAAGTATTTACCCTTTTCTGCTTCATGAAACAAAATCTCAGTTCTAGTACATGCCCTTTTGAATTTTGTCTTCTAAATCATGTAGACTAAAGTCTTATACGTTCAATCTGCCTATTTAAACCGAGTTTAACACATAAAGTAAAAAATAATTGAATAGTGTTTGGTGAGTCAGCAGCAATGCAGTAACCACAACAACAGCAATAGCAAATAGTCTCTGATTTGAATGGCAAGTTGTAAAAGTCAAACAACTAGAGGCAGACTGATCAGGCAATCAGCATTAATATGTTTGGCTACTACCTGTTTTTAATTACTAAATTTTTATTTTTATTTTGCCAAAACGTTTGTTTTGGTACCTAACTTATACTGAAACGTACACACATACAAGAACCCGGGCTCAAATCCTACTTCCTTTACTTTTACTCTTTTCCATGCTCTATATTTTAGGTAGATAAAAACAAAGAGTTAACAAAGCATCTTCTCCTTTGTGTACGAGGTGGCAATCATGGAAGTGCACAAGATGGGCCTTACCAAAAAATAAAGCCCTCCTCTTGTGGCTCTGCAGCTTACCTTAAATCACAAGAAACTATAATTATATACAGGTCCCAATTCACCAAGCCATTTTAAAGAGTGTCTTGATTAATGAAATACATTTTATTCATTTAACTTCTCCAGACTTGTGAGTGGCTTCTTTTATTAGTCAAGAAAGCACACCCACATTTATCAAAACATAATAAAAAGCAGCATTTAATGCCTAAGGCCCATTATTTCATTATAATCTGTTCTCTTTTTGGTCTTTTAATTCTACATCTGCTAAATCTATTTTGTGGTACAAAATGGTATTGTTAAGAATTGACAGACTATAATTGCAGCAAAGAAATTCAAAACAAATAGGCCAGCCATCAAAAGTAGCATTTTAACCGCATTTGAACCCTTACCATGTTATGATAGAACTTGCTAACTGTCCATTCTTTGGCAGAAGTGATTTGAGAGTATCACAATTTAGGGGAATAAGCAGGACCGCTGTCTGTCTGTCTTACTTATTTACGTTTGTCTCTAGAAGTGCTTATTCTGTTGAGCATCGGAGCAGTTTCTCTTTCACTCTTTGTAAGGCATAACTTGGTCATTCATGTGTTGATACAATGCAGTCTACAGTGGGCAAGGGGAAAATGACGGTTTGTGTTTTGTTTTCATGACTCAGATGGGTCCCATGGCCTGGCTCGGCCCTCAGACAGGCGATACGATTAAGGGGTTGTGTGAGAGAGGGAAGAAGAATATCCTTTTGGTCCCAATAGCTTTCACCAGCGACCACATTGAAACACTGCATGAGCTGGATATTGAGTATTCACAGGTGCTGGGGAAGGAGGTGAGTGCTGACCAAGTATTTTTCACCAAGCAGAATGTACAAAACATACTATGATAGGCAAGAAGGTAGCATAAATACTGAAAATATTTTCAAACTCTGTGGACGTTTTTTGAAGGACTAACCGTTGGACCGACAAACCGAATTTGCCATAGCAGGGATTCTCAAACTTTCTTGGCTCCAGGCACCCCGTGACAAGCATCCGGATTAAGGACCCCCATCCGGAATTTTGATTTTGATCCCTTTAGTGAGAGAGGCTGTTTGTTTGTACCGGTAGAAGTGTTACTGTTTTCGTCATGTTCAGTACGTCATGTTTCGGTTGTTCTACGCTGACTGACTGCAAATGCAATATAGCCCTGCCTGTGAAGGTAAACAGGAGTGGTATTTATTTTATTTATATAAGGGGAAGCAAATATGTCAAGAACTTCTACCATAAAACCACACACTGGTAGAAGTCTTGCATGTATTTATTTATTTCAAATGTAATGCTATAAGTACATTCATATAATTGCCATCCACTCACCCACTTCTCCAGACTTGTGAGTGGCTTCTTTTATTAGTCAAGAAAGCACACCCACATTTATCAAAACATAATAAAAAGAACCCCAAGCACCTAACAGCAGTGTTCATGTATATTAATTGATCCCTCAGTCTGGGAAACAATGCGTTGTCAGGGTCATTTGGGAGAGAACATTTTTCTATGTGCTGTGGCCCCCCAGGGGCCATTGGACGCCTGTCCTAGCATACTGTGAGCTTGCATTATGCTTTACATGCAATACAAAAATCATTTGTCTACTGAAGTTTATTCCGTCAAGTATTTGCCTTGTAAAGAGCTTTGAGGTGCATTAGTCATAGAACAATGCAAAATAGGACAATGCAAAATAGAACAATGCAAATCTATTATTTGTTGATTTATAAAGAGAGGAAAACATTTTAAATGTCCCTAAAAGTGACATTGGATTGCCATAGACTCTCAGGTTTCTGGTCTGCTCAATGGCAAATGTGCTTAGCAGTATTCTGCGTTTCTATTGACCGATACAGCTTACAAAGCCCTTCTCCCTTCTAGTGGGGATCTACAGGGAAGTAGCGAAATCTCTGCAGAGATTGTTTTTCACAACTAAGCAGGATTTCACCTTTTGTCCTGGAGAGGCGTCTAACCTGCATTGGAGTGCTCCTTTTAGACTGAGTGTCTAGACTTGAGTGAACCTCCTGACCTCCTGATCCAAGGGCTCCTGTGCTAACCACAAATCTATTTTGTTGGTGCCATGCAGGGTGGATTGCATACGCAGCATTGATTTGTACTACGTTTTTTTCTTTTGTTGTTGTTGGTTTTTTTTAATAGTTTAATATTGCTTCAGCATTCAGGTGTGTGATGTGGTTTGTCTAAAATGTGTGATTTTAATGCAGTTAAAGGAATTCACACTGCTGACATATGTCAAAAAATTAACTAGAAGGTTATTGATAAGTATTTCATTCAAGTATAAAGGTGTGTGGATCAAAGTTTTTGCTTGCTGTCTTAGTAGTTGTAGTATTCCCTAAATGCTGCAGTCTTCAAAGGTGCATGTAAAATTGTTCTTGCAATCTGATGACATTCTCACATCTGACATCTTTTAGGACAATCTGCACTAATCTGCTTGATGTAGATAATGCATCAATGTAAACACTGTAATAGATTTAGGCACTGTTGTAACGTTAAATGCATTTTATTTTGAGAGGAGTTGTAAAACTAGTAAGAAACAAGTAAGCAAAAAGTAAGAATTGGATCAGTTACAAATTGTTGTTCTGTTGTTAAAATTATTCTATTCCTCTGAAAAATTGCCTTTTCCTTTAAATACAGCTGCACTGTGTGTGATTTAAAACACTTTGTTTTATTTAAATGCTCAGTTCCAGGTGCAGTTTTTTTGGGTTTTTTTTTTAGAGATAAACTGTTTGAGACATGTATCAGGAAAACCTGGATCTTCAGCAACTAAATATTTGATTTACTTTGTGTTTTCTGTGCGGTGCAGAAAATATCAGAAGAGCAGAATCCCTCAACAGAAACCCATTGTTTTTTAAGGTATGACTGATACAATTGACTGCAATTCATTTTGTTTAAGATTTGCAGTGTATTGTCTCTCCAGAACTTTTGGTTGTGTTTTTTCTGGGGGATATATAGCTATTTGTCGTGTTTGTTTTGTTTTATTTTTTGCTGACAGCAAGTATTAATATATTATGAGTTTCCTTAAAGTTCAATTCAAGCTAGCTTTCAGAACAAAACAGGCTACTAAGTTTATACAGTACAGTCAGCAAATTGTTCCTTTGGAAAAAAATTAAAGGTATTTCAAAATATTTCATTTCAAGAGTTTAAAACTTTACAAAATTGAGATTCAATATACAATACTATTTAACTATGGATATTAAAAAAAGTAACTGTCTCAATGAGTTTTGGAGCTACCAAACAGGCTGATTCCTAGGGAGCATTTGTAGCATTATTATTATTATTATTACAAAAAATTTGATTGGTAAATTGTCTTTATTAGTAGCATTTTTCAGTTTTTTTTAAAGCATTTTCCTATCTAGTTTCCTGTGTGTATCAGCTCGGTAATGCACTGTGTACTGATCACTTGTCCGCCAAGCATGAAGCATTTCCTGTAAAATGATCTCAATAAACCATTTCACCATTTTAGTTCAGAAGCACTATACATTATACACAATAACAGCTGGCTTGTTGTAACGTTTACTGTGTTATGAAGCCACTAAATCAATCTCAGGGTCCAGCTGACTCTAAACCACTTGAACTTCACTTACACTTGTTATGACGTCAGTCGAAACCCTTTGATTGAATTAGTGGCTGATAATTCAAATGAAAAACAAACACAGCTATAATCCCTGGAGGTGGATACTACCTCAGCATTAATCCTACGGAATATTGCTCATGGAAATTGTACTGACACCGAAATGGAATAGAGAAATGTGAACTAGTTAAGACAGCGAAAATCATTACCAGTGCTGAAGAACAAGTCTTAGTTAACGGAAGTACTCATCCGCTGAATAGTTTTGGGCTTGGACTTCTTTCTCCTCAGTATGTGCACTGATCTTTCTTAAATCTCTGTTGCAGGCACTTGCTGATTTGGTACAAAGTCACTTGAAGTCTAAGGAAACCTGTTCCAGACAGCTACCCCTGAGCTGCCCGCTCTGTGTTAATGCAGTGTGTGGACAGACAAAAGCTTTCTTTGCCAGACAGAAACTCTGATTGCATTCTTAGATCTGTGAAACAAGTTACACTCATAAAAAAAATAAAAAATACTTCCAGGTAAACATGGCATGCATATTTGAAATGGACATGCCATCACAGCTAAGACTGGTTCATGGAGATTCCTATGCTTTTTTTGCCATAAGTGTCTTGTCATGATGAAAATCTTCATTTTTTTTTTTTTTTACTTACAAAACAATGAGCAGAAAGGTGCAGTGTACTTGCTTTGAGTGCTTAAATGTATATTAAAAATACAGAACTGGATAAGTCTCCACCCCCCTGAGTTAATACTTGGTGGAAGCACCTTTGGCAGCAATTACAGCTGTGAGTCTGTTGGGATAGGTCTCTACCAACTTTGCACATCTAGATTTGGCAATATTTGACCATTCTTCTTTACAAAACTGTTCAAGCTCTGTCAAGTTCCATGGGGAGCATTGATGGACAGCAACCTTCAGTCATGCCATAATGTTTCGATTGGATTTAGGTCAGGGCTCTGACTGGGCACTCAAGGACATTTACCTTTTTGTTCCTTAGCCACTCCAGTGTAGCTTTGTCACATGCATACTTTGACCAGTCTTGGCCATAAAAGCCTGTAGCTCTTGTAAAGTTGGCCACTGGCCTCTTGATAGCCTCTCTGATCAGTCTCCTTCTTGCTCGGTCATCCAGTGGAGGTGGAGGCCACTTAACTTGGTGTGTGATTGTGAAGGCAATTGATTACACCTTGATCTAATTTAGGATTGCTATTACAAGGGGGGTGGACACTATTCCAACCAAGGTATTTCAGTTTCTATTTTTAATTTTCTACAAATTTCTAGAATATTTTTTTCACTTGGAAGCGGTGGGGTAGGATGTATAGATAAATGGGGAAAAAAAATTCCAGACTATAAGGCAACAAAAGGTGAACATTTAGAGAGAGAGAGAGAGAGAGAGAGGGAGAGGAGAGGAGAGGAGAGGAGAGGAGAGGAGAGGAAAAAAAACATTTAAATCACACATTGCAGGACGCCTTAAACACCATTGCCTCAGATGGGCAAGCTTGGAGGACAGGAGCAGCTATCTTCTATAGTATGTGGATTTAGCAATTTTTTTCCGCTCTATGGGGTATTTAAGATTAGTCATACAATAGATAACATTAGACATCAATCAGTGTTGCAGCTGATCTAATTCTGGGGGAAAAAAGACTCACCCAGTGGCTAATGTTTGGCATTTAAAGTGGTCTCCCTATTTAAAAATAAATACATGAATTGTGTAATCAAGTGTTTGTTTGTTTTTTTTCTGTTATCTAAAGGCAATAATGGCTGTTGATCAAATTGTAAAGAATGAGCTTTCTCAGCCCAAATAAGCCTGGAGTCTGAATGCATTGGTGGCTTAGAGGTCATCAGCAGTCTGACAAGGAAACTGGAAAGTGAAAGATGCTGACCTGTAGGACCTGAAATTTGCTCTTCAGCAGCCTCCTAATAATTGAAAAGCTAGAGAGGCAGTTAGATGACACTGCATAACCTCAGAATGAAAGTACTTAAATAGATTGCCATAGCTTGAGAACTAACCTGAGTGAAAAAACAAAAAGACTCAGTGGTGTAAATAAGTTGAAATATTGACATGATTTGGTCTTGTAATTGTTATTTGGCTGTAAAGGCTTGATGAAGGGTTATGAAGTACTGCTGTGCTAAATGTTTTGCAGCTTTTGTGAGCCTTCGTGGGCAGGTCGTATATTGTAAATGTGAGGTTCTTCTCAATGGTTTCTTACCTGGTCAAATCAAAGAATTGACTGATTGATTGAAGTACAGTGAGAGCTTCCCCAATTGGGTGTTTTATTACATGTGTTGCCAACTGCTCAGCAACAAAGCAATGGGAAAAGGAAATTGTTCAACCAGGGGAAATGTAAAAGCATTACAAGTGTAAGGTGACCACTGTGAGGTATTGGTTTATGGTAAGAACAAATTAGACTGAAGAATTAACAGAATGATATATGATTTTTATTTTACAAGAATGTGACCAATTTATCTTCTGCCATTAGATATTAACCAGCACTGTTTATGATGCTGCACTCTGCATTTTGCAGTAAGACTGCAGCAAAGTTTATTGTACTTACAAAAAGAAAGCTGTCTCTCATCAAGATCTCTTTAATAACACATCCTCTACCGACCATTCAGGCTGCTCTTTTAGTCAACAGTAGGTTTGTATTTGCAAATTATGTATGAATTGTGGTTGTTAAGTATTACTTTTTGCTTTCAAACAAAAATGCATTTAATGCCTCGCTTTTCTTTGCTCTGTTTAAGCGGTTTAGTACAAAAGTGAGTACAATATGTATGCAGGTAGAGCTGTTTACAAAAGGTAGTTTCATAAAATACCAATTAACATTAATGTATTCTGTGCAATATGTGTGTATGCTCTACAAATATATACCTTCAAACACGAGACATCTTGCAAAACACTACAGAATCACCTAATATTAAATACAGTAGTCATCCATTTAAACAAAAAAAACTATGTCTGCCTTTGATTAATTTTCCCATTGAAATGAAGACTGAACATGTGAAACTATGTATAAGCAGTGATATTCTGCAATACTATTTTTTAAGTAACATCAGTTACATTTTAGGTGCAACCTAAGAGCTCCTTCATACTATGCACATGGACTACACATGTGCATTTTTAGTTTTACAACAAGTTCTGAGGTCTAGCGTTGAATAATATCTTCATATTCAATGCTACACAATTATTTGTTTGTTTGTTTTATTAGCAGATCTCACTGGCACTCCATGCACTTCAGTTCAGATAATAGAAATTAAATAGATTTTATAATACTGGCCCAAATCTCTTGTGAATCAAGGAAAATAACTGCATTATTTGATTGCACTACACACTCCTACTTAAGCATTTCAAAAATGTACAGCCATAGCCAAAAGCATCACCCTAGAATTTTAGGATTTCAACATTCAAAAATGTACTGGTAATCAAAGAAACTACAAAATGATATGACAAAAGTCTGCCGGAAGCCGTGATAGTAATTCTTAGCATTTGCAGTGCACTCCATTTGTGTTTTAAGACTTCCTTAATCATCTCAGGCATGGACTCGATGAGGCACTGAAGGGTTGAGTTATCCTTTAGATTGATCCATGTAGCCTTTACACTTTAGTTCAGTTAGTTTCGGCTGCATGGTTGACTTTTCTTGAATTCTTGTTCTATCAGACACCAAACAGTCTCAATACGATTCTGGTATCGGATCTTCTTCAGATTGGCTTACGGTAAAGTTTTTTTTCTGCTTCGCGATGGGATCTTTCACAAGACAACCCCAAGCCGAACACCACAACATGGTCATTGAGAAGGTTGCCCCAATTGTTTCTTCTAACATGTATGAAAAACACAAGCTAAGTTAGAAACAACTTTAAACGGCTGGGCACTTTTGATAACTTAGGTGTTTTTTCACATTTCCAATGCTTTTTGTTTTTTCCCGGATACCCACCCCTCTAAAACAGACCGGTATAAAGATTTAAAGAGTATGTTTCTTAATTTTTTTAAATTCATTTCAACTCCTTTCACTTTTTTTTTTTTTTACGATGATTACAATTATTCTGAGTGGAATATATAGTATTTTCTCATATAAGAACATAAGAACAGAAGAAAGTTTACAAACAAGAGGAAGCCATTCGGCCCATCATGTTTGTTTGGTTGATAGTAATGTATTGATCCCAGAATCTCATCAAGCAGCTTCTTGAAGGCTCCCAGGTTGTCAGCTTCAACAACATTACTGGGGAGTTGGTTCTAGACTTCCACAATTCTCTGTGTGAAAAAGTGTCTCCTATTTTCTGTTCTGAATGCCCCTTTATCTAATCTCCATTTGTGACCCCTGGTCCTTGTTTCTTTTCTCAGCTGAAAAGTCCCTTGGGTCGACATTTGAGTCTTTTTTGTTCAAGACTGAATAGATTCAATTATTTTAGACTGTCTGCATATAACATGCCTTTTAAACCCGGAATAATTCTGGTCGCTCTTCTTTGCACTCTTTCTAGAGCAACAATATCCTTTTTGTAGTGAGGTGACCAGAAATGAACACAATATTCTAGATGAGGTCTTTCTAATGAATTGTGCAGTTTTAATATTACTTCCCTTGATTTAAATTCTACACTTTTCATTATATATCCAAGCATTTAGTTGGCCTTTTTTATAGCTTCCCCACATTGTCTAGATGAAGACGTTTCTGAGTCAACATAAACTCCCAGGTCTTTTTCATAGATTCTTTCTTCAATTTCAGTATCTCCCATATTATATTTATAATGCACATTTTTATTGCCTGTGTGCACTGCCTTACACTTTTTTGTATTAAATGTCATTTTGAATGAACTTTGCTGCTACAACAATGTTTTCCACTCCTTATTTTTGTGTCTTCTGCAAATTTAACAAGTTTGCTTACTATACCAGAATCTAAGTCATTAATGTAGATTAGGAAGAACAGAAGACTTAATATCGATACCTGTGGTACTCCACTGGTTACCTCGCTCCATTTTGAGATTTCTCCTCTAATCAGTGCTTTCTGCTTTCTACATGTTAACCACTCCCTAATCCATGTACATGCCTTTCCTTGAATCTCTACGGTGTTCAGTTTGAGAATTAATCTTTTATGTGGGACTTTGTCAAAAGTTTGTGGAAATCTAAATAAACCATGTCATATGTTTTGCAATTATCCACTGTCAATGATGCATCCTCAAAAATATCAAGCAGGTTAGTTAGACATGATCTCCCTTTCCTAAAACCATGCTGGCTGTCTTCCAGCATACTGTTACCATATAGGTAATTTTCAATTTTGGACCTTATTATAGTTTCCTTAAGTTTACATATAATAGAAGTCAAGCTTATTGGTCTGCACTTACCTGGTTTGGTTTTGTCTCACTTTTTGTAGATCAGTATGATGTTTGCAATTCTCCAGTCTGTCAGTACAACCCCTATGTTAAGAGATTGTTGCATGATCATGTAACTTAGTTCTACCTGCCTGGCATAGACATGTGTGCTAGTTCAGCCAAGGCCTCTTAGTATCTCTGTGTTAAACACCTCAACATGGACCATGTCCACAAAAGCATCTCTAATGCAACCTTTCCTAAGCTGTGTTTTTTATGTTCTGTATTTGTAACCACAGATGTCTTCAAGTTGAGGAATGAAGATGAGCAGTGCTCATCAACTCCATCAGCTGCAACAGGGGTATTCAATAGCAGCCAATGGGGGTTTAAGAAAACAATCCCTCAGAAACCATGTGCATTATGGCACAGGGTTATGTGTGTGCCTACAGCCCCCAAAACCACTTTGCAGCACTTAAAGAATGTTATGTATGGAGATATGAAGTTAAAAAATGTAAACCCAGGCCAATGCTGTCTGTGCAGCAATGGTGGGGTTGAACATCAAGTTATAAAATACTGTTTAAAACAGATCAGGCCATTTATAAGTGCTGCCATCTTTGAGAATGATCTACAGTGTGTGAACACCACCCTCTCTTGATGCATCATTACAGCTCCCGAGAGATTGTATCACATTTGGGAGGAAGTCCAAAATGGGCACTTAAGCTATAATGCTTTTGAGTACACCACTGTGGATTTTAAGGGTAGCTCTGTATCTATAGCACTATGCTGAGCTAGTGGAAGCATTACTCCCACAAGTTATTTTATTGCAAGATTATTAGACCATTATGGTCTGCGACTGTCATTCACTTCCTTTGAGTTCTTTGTCTGAATTAAGGAAAAGTAGTTTGTAATTTGACCTAAAATGCTTTCTTTTGTTTTAATTTACTTGTTAAACATATTGCTGGCATGCTGCCAGGCTGCTTGATCTTAAACAGAAAAGAAGACCCATTTCACAGGAATCTATGTTACAGTTAATGTAGATGTTCATGATACAGCATGAGCAAAGACACTTTCTCTTTTGCACCTCGAGTGCCAATTGTAAGAGAAATTGGATAATTTCTAAAGTGTTCATCATGTGGGCACATGCAAAGACAGAGTGAGTTCAATCAAGCCTCTAATAATCTATTTCTTACCACAGAATGTCTTGATGCTGGAGCTTCATTCAGCTTTGTTTTATAACTGGACAGTCTAACATTGCAGAATAAGAAATAGCAAGAAATAAGAGTAACAGCTACCAGGTCTTCAGCGTCTTGGATTGTTGCCTCCTGAATGTTCCTAAAGTCTAGATCAGCAGCCAGCAGTCTTTCCACTGAGGCCCGTTAACCCGCCTGAGTCAAGCCTGAATGTAATCATTCAGTAAATCCAGCAGCGCTTTATAACCCGCATTGTTTTCCTGTGTTGTGGCGATATTCAGTCAAACTTAAGAGGAGATGCTTTGGCAAGAGAAGTTAGGTTGCATCTGTTTCCTAAAAATAGTGAAAAAGAAGTACTGGCTATGCTTGAAAACTAGCAAGGCCTTAAATTAACCAAGCGGTTTATTTACATTTGTATTTTTATTTAAAATGTTTATTTTTGACAACTGTGCAATGTGATTTTCCTGTTAAATTGTTTTACTGCACTGGAGCAAACTCTGAATGTACCATAAGGGTATGGCTTGAGTAGAATAAATTCTCCCTGTAATGGTTTTTGGTTATGTTTTCAGCTGGTCATACTCGTTCCAGAAAACGGAAACAGTAAAATTGAAGTCTTAGAGTGAACGTTTTTTCAAGCTGATCACTATGGAACTTGATCCTAATTGTGGGTCCTGTTGAACCTGGAAATGATCTGAAATAAAAGTGGACATTATTGACTCTGCTTTAAGTAATGTTTTGTTGTGCCCTGGTAGGGTATATGATTAAAGGGAGGGCATCCCCAGTGAAACATACTAGTGTTACTGCCCACCTGCATTTATGCAATGCTTACTTACAATTTTACATTAGCAATCCTCCCTTACTTGGTAATAATAATAATGTATAGGATCTCCTGAAGGTGAACGCGCAGTCAGCCTTGAACAAAGAAACATAAAAAAATCAATGAAAACAACAACTCTCAAGTTTAATGTGAATGAATCAAAGCTGTTTATTTGATATTAATTGCAGAATATACAGCACTACCATTTGATGATAGTGGGAATAAAAATTAAATAAGAACAAAAAAACATTAGCATGATGCAGACAAAACACTAATGCGTGCGCAATGTAGAGCATTATGTATAAACGGCAAATAGAAAACATATACAAACACACAACTGAATATTTTGAAACAAGGACTGGGATGTTCTGCAAAGGTTTTAAAGTGCCCAATACATCAACAACTTCAACAATATTAAAAGCTCCAATGTATGCAGTAGTTGAAACATGTAATACTGATACAGCAAGTTGTAACTCTAGTTTTTTTACACAGCTAATAATATTGCACAGGTAAGAGGCTCAAATGGTAATTGTGAATCCTACCTGGTTGTAGGATTTATACACCAAGAGATTTTGAAATAATGCAAACCTAATGTGCACTGCATTTTGTTCAGTTGCACACTTGCACACAGATATATATATATATATATATATATATATATATATATATATATATATATATATATATATATATATATATATATATATATATATGTGTGCAAGTGTGCAACTGAACAAAATGCAGTGCACATATATTGATTAAGAAAAGCCAACTAAAGTTTTGATTGTATGTTTGTCAACATCATTTTATACTCTAACCTACTTATTAAGGTCACAGCGATGTTGAGACATGTGACAATATAATTTCATTTTGCAGAAGCTGCAACAGATTAATCTTTGTCGTTGCTTCAAGAGTTATTATAGTGGTTTTAACTATTATGATTTCTTTATCCAGTGGTGAACCAATTCAATGTGGGAATGGGTAGATTTAAGCCCTCAAATACTGATAGTTTCCGGGTGCTTGAGATTTGTAACTTTTAACATCTTTTAACACCAAATTATTCTTAATTTTTTTCAGTCAACTAGAAGACACTTTATTATAAACTTTATATTGAATTTGTGACCTTAAAATCATCCATTTTGTTTTCATTATCTCATCCCTGTAATGCCCTATTCTGCCTTTTGTTGGAGAAATTCAAATACAGTATAATCCCCTTTGTTTGAACCCAAGCTGGACCGACCCAGTCACCCAGAGGTGAAAGGCATGGAGGTGTTTTATCCGTTTTGCCACTTAGCCCCTCAGACTACCCATGAAATGTTTCACCAGTATAAACTCTGGTGGACCCAATCCATTTATCTCAATGCCTGCCTTACTAACCCTTTCATATCCCTTGGGCACTTTGGTTAAAGGCGGTTTTACTGTATTCAAGTAATCATAATATTGGCAATGCATTAAAACAGGTAACAGATCCAGATGACAGCATAGAACAAAACACATACTGTATGCAACTCAGGGCTTTTGAGGGCGTCTCACAATACAATAACCTACAGGAGTTACAAAGTATACTGTATACCTGCATAACATTAAACATTACTGGTTTGTAAGATTACTTTTCTGATACATACCAATTTTGATTATAAGGACAAAATTGTTTCCCAATCTATCAAGCCCCATGGCCCATTGAAACAATTAACTGATGATGATGCAGAGATGTCATGAAAACAAACCTTTGATCATTATTTTTGATGCACACCAGGTTGGCAGTATTGCAGATTTAAAATATATTTAGTATAAGCATTCAGCATAATAGAGATGTGTATGTTATTTTAATTTTTTTCTGTTTCTGATGGAAGAACAGCAATTAGGTGTATATATAGGTATATATATATATATATATATATATATATATATATATATATATAGATATATATATATAGATAGATAGATAGATAAACACAAACAACTTCCTAATTGACTTTCTTTTTTTTTTTTCTTTTCCTAATTTGTTTTTGGCACATAATTAAAAACAAACAAAACAACAAAAAGTTCTGGGCTGAGAGTAGCTCTTAGGTATAGCTTGTCATTCTTTGGAATTTCACATGTTAAATATAGTGGTTTCTTAGGCTATGTTTTCCAAAGGAAATTCACATTGTTTACCGCATGACTATGTAAGAATTAACAATGGGTAGTTTTTATAGAGCTATATTATAGAGCTAGACATTTCAATATGAGTGTCTGACTTTACCAACTAACCTTCTATCAACATATATTTTATTTGTGTATGTACACAGCAGTATCTAAGCAACACAAAAGCATTATAGGTATTCATAACTGACAACTAATCCGAGGTTTGCACAATTACTGACTTGGATAATTCTATGTTCCACACAGGCCCCTTTCTATATACCCTGAAAGTGTGTGCTTGGTTCGTTCTGTGGTTGTCAGTACACATTTATGAAACACACAGTTCTCATGTTATATCTCACAGATAGGTAGTCATATACACACAGACAGATTACTTTCAATTTCCATATTTTTTGGTTTGTTTAAAATGGCTCTACTTGTTCTGGATTTTACTCAGAGACCTGCAGTAATTTAAAGACTTAGATCCTTACCTTCATTTTTTTTTGTTTGACCCTAATTCTGCATTTGAAGTGGTTTTTTTTTGTCTGAATGGTTTGCCTTTTAGCTTGAAAAGTAATTATTTTGATCCAATTTCATTCAGACGCTACATCCATACAGCAGCATCTTCATTTCTCACAAGCCGGTGTTCTTGCTAGATTTTGAAGCAAGCCTTAAAGTTTGAATAAGCTGGGGGGTAACGCAGTTCAGTATGACATTCACAGTGCAACTCCTATTTGAAAAC
The DNA here is from genome assembly GCF_017654505.1 of Polyodon spathula. NCBI lineage: Eukaryota > Metazoa > Chordata > Actinopteri > Acipenseriformes > Polyodontidae > Polyodon > Polyodon spathula. The sequence goes on from NC_054535.1 coordinate 96,422,594, forward strand.
AATGCAATGCAGCAAGAGTACCAGAAACTGAATCTCTTGAAATCTCACTTCATGTGCCCCCTTTCAAAGAGTAATCCAGTCAAATTCAACTTGATGGTTTTTATTACTTTCCTTGTGGCTGTGGCGGAATCGTTTATTTATTGGTTTTGTATAGCCATTACGCAGTGGTATGTGTCTGAACATCCCTTGGAAAACAATAGCTAATGATTGCCCAGTTTGGGTTTAGCCTAAGAAACCAGAAATCAATCATGTTTCACCTTTATGAAATACATTTCACAGTAATTTGGAAAGCAGTAAGTACTTTGCAAATAGCACATTTAATTTATACAAAATAGTAGCGTTTTTAATGTCCTTAGATTGTTGGTGACGTTACCTTTTATTCACCAACCCCTCCCCCCCTGTTAAAACATCTATCCCTGTGCAACAGATTTACCAGTGCGTTCAGTTCAACTGGGTATGTTCTCACAGTGCAATATATACACAACTGAGCCACAATCTTCAACAAATAACAGTTTCCCATGCATAAATTAAGTCCATTAAAAAGGAACAAAATCTATTCTTAAATCAAAAATCTTAATAATCACAATGCATCACACTGCTAATTGTTAATAGCCTCATGCATAAAATTAGGCCTATAGCACTGTTTGGCAGTTGCTAATTATGCTACACCTTAACACAGAACAAGTAAGACCAAGTTGGACAAATGTGAAAATGAACACAGTCTAAAACACAAAAAAAAATTCATCCAAATATGAAAACTGTAAACTTTGGGCTCGCTCTGCAACCGTCCCCAATCCAAACAAATAAACCAACAACCAACCAAACAAAAGAAAAAGAAAAAGAAAAAGAAAAAGAAAAAGAAAAAGAAAAAGAAAAAGAAAAAAAGAAAATCAAATTGTTTCTGTAAGCGCACCTCTTCAACTTGATGAAAAATAACATTGTTGAATTTTACAAAGCTTTCGAAAAAAAAGGTATTTCTAGTGTCAATGGTTTTTTTGTCACTTATTAAGTAAATGTCATGCAGATATTATTGTAATGGGATTGTGTGATAAGACCTTGATACTCCAATAGAGATCTATGAGGTATATCTGAGAAAATTCGGTAAGGAATTGCACGGTCTGCGCCGCTAACATGCCTCAATTATTTATTTTTGTTTAAAGCTTTGCAACCATTAGAAGAAATAGAAGAAAATTAGATTTAAAAAGCCTTTGGTATCATAGTTTCTCTTTGTTCTTTGCGTGATTGCATTGCAAAGCACCACAGTACATGGACCACCAAAATAACACAAAAGGTGGCCCATTTGACGCTGAGGTATTCACAGGAATAGAAAGCACAGAGAGGTCTAGACTTGAAAAAACGTCGCTTTGGTTCAAGCAAGGCACTCGTCCCATGGTTATTTCATACTTTGCAACTAAAGCGTTTTCGCGTCCATGAAAAGCAGTCATTACTATTCTTTTTTAAATGTCACCTTCCCTATGTACATGCAATGTTTTCTCAACAATTAGATTTGTGTGTTGTGTGTGTGTGTGTATGAATTAAGATTTGATAGCTCACACTGGAACAATGGAAGCAGTACTTGTATCTCTTGGCGGTTTTATTACTTAAAATGTGGAATTCAATTAAAAAAGAAAATGAAAATTTAAAAGATTAATTAGGGACACTTTCTGGAGTTTTATTTTGACAGACTGTACTAAATCAGAATGACATCGCCTTTGTATCGCTGTAGAGACTTTATTCAATGCCAAAATAGCATAGCTATGAATTACAGGCGCTCTATAAATGTTTTCAATTCTTGCCCTATTGAGAAGAACCATTTCATCTATATTAAAGTACAGATTGAATGGTACTTCTTGGAAGCTGTATTGCTGTTGTGTTCCCATTGAGTTCAGCTTTCTTTGGTTAATATTTTAATTCCTATTTTGAGGGTTGCAAACAGCTATGGGAGACTTTATGGGAATCTAGATAATTGTTACAATAACCTTCTAGCAATCCACACACACTAGGACACTTTTCTAAGGTCAAATTGGTGAATTTCAATCACATGTACATAGAGTTCAGCATAACCCAAATAAGCCCCCCTCCCCTTACACTTATTTTTTGAGGAGGGCAGTCTTTTTTGTTTTAAGAGAGACAGAGATAGAAATAGAAGGAGAGAGATACAGGTATAAAACAAGAGCATGGGCCAAGCGCAGACCGCACATAGAAAGAAATCTTTGGTATCTTTGGTATCATCAACACGATTAAAATTACAAATGGAAAAAGTTAGTGAGGTAGCCTCTTTGGTTCTCACTAGAAATAGAAAGGTTTTGTTTTTTTTTTACACACACAATTCAGTCTTGGAAGCAGCTAGTAAGGGTTTTTTTTTTCTTTCCTTAGTCCTTTTCTTCCTCCAACATATAAAGCTGTGGAAAGCCACTTTGAACTCCAGGTAATCTTTGGTGAAACGGCAAATTTCCAATAAACGAGTGTCCCCATCTGCAAGAGTAGCACTACGAATCCCAGATTCATTGCTTGTCCTTGTACTGAGCAGGCTGCTGTGAGGAGCTCTCAGTATAATATTTAAAAGCATAGAAAACAAATGTAGTTTGGTTTCAAAATATTGTTTTGACAGAACGGAAGATAAACAATTAAAGCTAGCACTATAAAGGGAACTAAATATCCTCAAATTATCATTTTTGGCAACTTCTTAAATAGTACAATCTACAAATTAATAAATAACAGATCAAACAATTTGTTCATTTTTTTACTAAATTATTAAATACCCCATTCAGTTGCTTTTTAAAGCAAAACTAAAACCAATCATATAAATTAATACAAAAATGAGTCATTGCATCTTCGATGCACTGTCATTCTAACATTCTTAAATAGTCATAAATATTTACCCAAATAATTACAATCTAATTAAATAAGATACAAACAATGAAATAATTAATTATATTAAAAAAATCTCTATAATTCTTATAATTCCCAGGTTCTAACATACAATTGCCATAAATAAATAAACTCCAACCGTGTTATAAAAATTAAATGAAAAGAACAAACATGGAAAAATGTAAACCTTGGCTTGTTGATTAGGGTAAAGGGTACTTCAGTGTGGTTTTGATTACGTTAAAGTCCAATTTAAAAAAAAAATGAAGTACTGCAAAGAATAACACATAACAAAAAAAAAACACACCCAATTTTAGAGAAAACATAAGTACTATGACAAGCAATGAAAACATCATTGATTTCACTTCCTTGGTTGGCACATTTTCCATTCATTCAGCCAGATCATTATGAAGCAATCCTCACAAAGAGAGCTCCCTACTTTTTAGAAAGACCAAAGTGGTGGCCTGCTGGTTCAGCCTATGTAGAATCTTTGGGTTAAGCTCTAATAATAGAGAGAACGATAAAGGATAAAGCTATTGAACCGAAGTATTTGAACAGTTGTAACTGATGATTGACAGTTTTTGTTTCTTGAAAGTTGAAGTCATCTTGGACATACCCACAGACTTCACTCCTCTTCCAAGCATGAGACATTGGGATCACATACATGTAATGCAATGATAAATGCAAAAATGTCTACAGAAGCTGAATATGTTTTAAAATTGAAGACATTGTACTATAGTATTATGCAGTAATTAAGTTATATGAGGAAATATGATTAAACCTAATGACAAAACAAAGCAATATTCAAGTCTTAGTCCTCCCTTAAGAATATTGCAGATTTATTTTATTGCAAAATACTTTCGTTTATGTCTTTGATGCTGTATGATATTATTATTATTATTATTATTATTTATTATTATTATTATTATTATTATTATTATTATTATTATTATTTGGCATCATAAAGGAAAACATGGATGAGTTTATGCTTAATGCTGCCTTTATTGTCCTGTTGTGTTTCCTTACTGGTGATGGTTGTTTTCACTATTAACTTGTGTTTCTCTCAAGTCATTTCATTTCTTTGTGAATGTTCACCCTGCCTTAAAAAATGAACTAGTGTAAGCAAGGTGTTTACAAAAAGCTTGTATAACCCTGTGATCTCACACAGTGTTTGACTAAGTGTCCAAAACAAAGTGACCTCTATAAAATGTTATCAATATGCAAAGACTCCTATATTCGCATATTATGCTTTGTATAAAAAATATGTACTTAACAGTTGGTATCTTTTAGAGAGATTATAGTGTTATGGGAAATAGATCATTCCTGATACAGGTGGCACAGAAGGTAAAGAGGATAAATGATGAATATTGGGGTTAGATTTATAGCTGACATCAATTTAGGATGTGAGATGAAATGGGGTTAGATTCAAGAATGTCTTGTGGTTGACTGTCCTGAAGAAAAACAGAATCTCAACTATCAGTTAACCAAACACAATCACTAGCTTCAATAGAGTTATGCCTTTGAAATCTGGTGCTGCACTGGTTTATTTATCCCAATATCTAATGCTTGGAGAAAGAGATGAATTATTTTCAAAATCCCATATAAAAAAGAGAAAAAGAAAGTATACTGAATTAGCCCCTTCTTCAGTTGAAAGGATGATTAGAATCAATTTACCTGTAAATAGTGAATGCATTAAGCCATGCAACAAGAAAGGGAAAGTGTAGGAATATCCATTAATCTTTGGTTTTGTAGCTGATGAGGTTTTGGTTGTTCTTTTCCATTTTTTTGAAAAACTGCATAGGCACACGTTAAAGACAATCTTCAACTTTAAGAGATGCAAAATGCCCAGTCTCATGAAGCAACACCACCATGGCATTGCTTCCCTGCTTGTTGTACCCTTTCTAATAATCTGCTTCCATGAAATGTCCAAGACGTCCAACAAAACACAGCGTGTTCTCTGTTTCCTGACGTGCTCTTTTTTCTTCTTTATTCTTTTTATAACAGTTTGTTGCAGAACAATTAGGTGCAGAAAAAAAGTTTCTTTGGTTTCGATTCGGCAATAAATAGAAAAAGTCTCAAGTGTCCTTGAAGAGTCTTTAAAGCCTTTGGCTTGCTTTTGAACACAGAAGGGTGTTCCTGGAGGGGCTGTTTACTGATGAATGCGGCACCTTATGTGTTTGATCCAGACATTATATAGTAACTATAATACAGTAAATGCCAAATTGGGAACATGTTGTTATTTGGACCTGGTAACCTGGTTCCCATTCTAAACAGTCCATTTGTCATTTTTCTTTTTGATTTGCATCCTATTTAGGATTGAAAGTGGATGTCTAACGTTTTTAAAAACAGCACTGCCCAAGAAGGGGTACTCAGTTTTAATGGGAAAAAAATCAACAACACCTGGCAACTGCTACACACATTTTTAAGTAATCTATCTTTAGCTAGAAACCAGTGTGATGCTGAAAAGGGCATCCAATTAAACCTACCAATTAAATAGAAATTAAGAATGTAGTTTAGCTTAACTACATTAGTAGTTAAACTAAATATAGTATACAGTTTATTGTTCCTCAATCTTGCTTAACAGCCTACAACCATTTTGTCTTTGGTTATTAAAAAACAAATAAATAAATAAATAAATAAATAAATAAATAAATAAATAAAACTTGTATAAAATATACCTTTTGTCATTTCAAATTAAATTGAATAAATATTTGGTGTGGATATAAATTACTTTGGTATCATGAGCAAGTTCTCTGTACACCTGCTAGTAAGTAGTTTTAAAACTAAAGTAACTAACATGTTCATAATTAAGAAAATAACCCAATTGTGTTCATGAGAGAATGAAGCTAATATGTTCTTCAAATGTTTGAAAAATTACATCCTGAGTTTTCTAATGTATGAAGAACGATATTCCCTAAAGTGTCCCCTTTCTATTGCAAAAGAAATGTGCTTAAACATTGTGCTCACATACAATGCTAACCACTAAAAGCTCATTCAAAGAACACTTTTAGTAGTCGGTGCATGTTACAAGACTCAACATACATGTAGATGTGTGTTCCTGAATACCGGCATTAGTTAAATCTGTAAGATTTGTGCTTGCATACCTGCCAGTACCTGACACTGGAAAGCAAACTGAGATTACAATTACTGGGGAACCCTTGCCACTAAAGATTAAGGTTAAGCCACTTGCCACAATTTGCATTACTGGTCTACTGGTGCCTTCAAAACATTTTATTTTCTTATTATATGGATTGCTATGGATATTGGCCAAATTTAGATATTTCTTTGGTCAAATTTTGAAATCTTAAATGTGTTATGGGGATGGTTACTATTAAAGCCTATGTTTCTTTGGCAACCACTTGCAAGCATCTCCAATAATAACTGTACGTATTGGCCTGGTTTATGATTGCCTAAGTAAAATTGCTTTGGGGAGTGGTCTAAAAGCTTTTGTGTGCTGATAATTCTCAAGGAAATGCAACTAAGTGCAAATCCAATACACAGGTGGATATAAAAATTGCAGCTAAACTAAATGCCAATGACTTCATAGTGGCAGTGGCTTTAATCTTGTTTGAATAGACTCTGCTTGTTGAAAAGTAAAAAAAAGAAAAAAATCTACGTCAGCTATTCACCAGTGAACAGACCCTCTCTAAAGCAAATTTAAAAATGTCGTTGAAGGGTACCGTGCCCTGTTCTGGTACACTGTCCTCAATCATATTTTGGTACAAGTGCTGGAGGTTGAGGAAGAGGCCCCTGGGCTTCCTTCATCCATCCATTTGTCCAAGCTCCGCCTCCGGGCATTCATGAAGAAGTTACTGACCGTGGTCAGTTCGAGGCCCAGTTGTTGAGAGATTGTGATCTGCATCTCCTTGGAGGGGCGCTTGTTTTCCTTGAAGATGGCAAGAAGTGTTCTGCGCTGGAGGTCAGTGAAAACCAAACGGGATTTCTTTGGTGTATTGCTCCTTTCTTTGCCTGTATCTTGTTCTTTGCGTTTGCATGCTTAATGGAAGAAAAACAAAAGAGACACTGCAAGTTAGCTTACGTTTGAGATACACAGATGTTGACAAAATTGTAATTTAAGGTGGTATTTCTATCTGGTGGTTGAAGCTATTAAAAAATGCAACACTGCCTCAAATAACCTTATTGTTTGCAGCTCACTCTGTAAATTCAGAAAAAAAATAGAAGCTGGTTTGAGACCTGAAATGCTTTATATTGAGTTATCCTTTTTTTCAATTATGTAAACTACATTCACTGTAAGTAGACACTATTTTTATAGTATTATATATTTAATATTTTAACTAAAAGATAAGAAAAACAACCAAGACAGCTAAGACTCAGCAAAACACATAATTAAAACAATGCATGTGTTATCTGTAAAGATTCATGAAAAATGACCATATTTTACATATGTACTTGGTATTGTTTTTTAAATACTTGCTGTACAAATCCCAAAAGTAACAAACACACACCAGTGTGCCAGCAGCACACACATATACAATATGATTTGGATTAAAATACACCAGCATCAACAACAACAACAAAAAACATAGAACAAATGACTCTGAATTGCAAACACAATCTCCAGCACTGGAATAAGCTCCCTGTCATTTAAAATAAGGGTTATTAATCGTATTTTCAATTAGTTACTAACCAGTAAAGATGGCTTTACTTAAGTCCAGCAAAAACAAACTTACATACAAAGACTTCATTTGACTTAATGTAAAATGCTACCCATTGAAACAGATCAAAAAACTTCAAACACTTTAATAATGTTGTTTGTGGAAAGCCCATTCCAGTGAAGTTGTCTGTCTACCTTGGTACAGTCCTATAAAGGAAAGCCTTAGAAATCAATTTGATTACCTCTCTGAATTAAGCATGCACAACTGAGACCAATTGAGATCAATATAAATCAGGTTAAGTACTCCATTGTGTACAAAACCACTATGTAAGAAGAAACTATCTGAATAAGGGTGTAAATAAACATATGGTCAAGGAATTATCGTGGCTTTATCTTATGAATGTTACACAGCTCGGTCCTTATGCTAAATCATTTGAGTTAAACAACTTACTTGTTCTCTTCCTAAAACAACCAAAACTTAGGTTTCACCTTCTCAAAAAAAAAAGGTATAGAAACGTTTTTGTAATTTCCTTATGGATAAAGTAAATATAATTTAAAATGCAGTTGCACAATTCATTTATATAAAACATTTCAAGAAGCCATACAACTGGAGTAATGATACCAAACAGCAGTCAATTCTTTGCATAGACAGTATCCTGTGTCATAGTTCTTTCCTTTGTCTAGTAATGGACTGTGTGTATCTGTCCAAGGTGCTGAAACTGATGCGCTCTGCACAGTGACATTCTTGTTAATTTTACTTAAGAACTACTAGTTCCATATATATATATATATATATATATATATATATATATATATATATATATATATATATATATGTATGTATGTATGTATGTATGTATGTATGTATGTATGTATGTATATCGATTGGTAACAACATGCAGAGAATGTATCATTTTTTCCCCCTTTTAAATATAACCCAAAATTAAGCAGGCTGTTGAGAGGGCAAAAAAATGGCTTGATTACAGAAGTAGGACGTATACAGAACTTCCAAACAACTTAGTAACAGTCGGCGAAGTACTGTATAGAGATATTTAAATTATGTGCAGGAAATAGGCCATTGGGTTACAACAGTCTGTCTGAGAGGATAGTCTGAATTCACGTTTGAGGTCTGAATATATTTGCCACTGTATTTGTAATTTTACCATGACATCCAGGCATTACTGAGTGTTTGCTGGATTCTGGATTAGGGGTTTTTAACCTCTGATTTTGACTGGTTCTAAATTAAATTGTGTTAATGTGCTAATCAGTTGCCATGTGTTCACATTGACTCAATTTGTTTTGGTTTTGTTTGTACTTTCAGTTTTTTAGCACAGTATTCAGTTGTAATAAATCAATGTGGGGACAATTCTGCATTTCACAGGAGTCCGTGATTTATCATCTTCTTTAATGCTGTGACTATATAGAAGTTTTAACTCTATCGTTACACCGCACATGTCTCGCTTGTGTAGAAAACTGAAGCCACGTGTAAAACAGACGGTGTTATTCCTTGCACTCTGTACAGCTGTTCTTGAATTTGCCTGTTAAATCCGCATTGCATGATGTCCTTGGATTTCAAAGCAATAACAAGTCGAATGACAACATTTAATAGAGTACTTTCAGAAAGAAGCCTGAATCTATTGAACAGAAGTCTTTAACTATGTGGTTTGCTTAAAGGGAAAGGCTGAATCAATAGGATCAATACCGAAGGTTTCCCTGGCCTTGCATCAAAAGGATAACAGCTTCTCTCTTCCATGGTTTATCTTTCCTTTCTGACACATGTAAATCAGCGGATTCTAACAGCGCAGCACTGGGAAAGCAGACACTGGACTGTACTGTACAGTAACCCACCTGCATATCTGGCCTTGCACTAGATATTACCTGGATTGAATTTGAATTTATTTAAGTTAGCCTACTTGATAGCTAAGTAACATTCATAAAAGGGGGGGGGGGGGTATCATGTTGTGTTTTCACCACAGATATAATCATAACATTTCACAGACCCCAGTTAGCAATGACTACCCAATGTTACCTTAGGTAAGGCAGCCCCAGATTAATGCTAATTAGCGTCTGTGATACCACCTATATATCTTTGGTTATACAATTTAAGCATAATTTGAAGTAGTTAAATTCGTTGAAATGCATGCATATCCATTAAATTAAAGTTCAATGCGAGCGTGGGTTCAGTTCTTCGTGCCTCTTTAATATCCTTGTGGAACAACAGGGAAACTTGGTATCAAACTAAAATAAAGTCTGTAGACATCACAAAACAAGAGAAAGACGTAATGAATGGAAAACCCGACCAGCAAAATGCAACAAAACGGGGGATGTGTCAATACGGAGCAATAAATAGAAAATGAGGATTGCGATGTAGAAATCAATACTCAAGGGCAGGTTATAAATGAACTGCTATGAGATGCCTCCATTTTAAAAGTGATACCTTTTTTTGTTTTTTAGAAAGAAATGCATTTTAAAAAAAAAAAAAAAGACTGATGTGCTACATTTTGCAGCAATGTTTTCCAAAACCATCCGGTTGCTTCATTATTTTGGTTAAACCCGCGGTGTAAGGTATTTGAAAAATGTATACTCCGGAAGTACATTTTACACAAGTACAGAAATGTGTATGTCAATTTATTATTATTATTATTATTATTATTATTATTATTATTATTATTATTATTATTATTATTATTATTATTATTAGCTTCCTTGAAGTAAAAACAAAATAGCTGGTAGTCTGTTATATTTATCTAAGGATATAAACAAAATGATCATCGGTAAATAAATAAATAAATAAATACATCAAAAGTACCTCTTCTGAATTAAATGCAATGTACCCAAAAGTGATCCTGATTCCTGGATAATTAAAGTACACATTTAAAAAGGATACTAATAATTGCACATACATTTCCTTGTAATTATGAATTCTTGAGAAAGTAACGCTATTCTGACAACTCAAGCTGTCCTATCTCCAGGTCAAACACATGGAAAGACCCCACAGTCCGTCGCCCATCCTTCTCACCACCCCACCCCCAGTGTTGCTAATTGGATATCTCCTTTGTTAATGAGCAACCAGCAGAGAGCAGCAATCTGTAGGGGCTATAATCTCAAAGCCTGTCCGAATTCAGTCTGTAACAGGTGACAATAACGGTTGTGTGCCTGTAAAACAATAATTAGATCTTGCCTTTTGGTTACATGTTTTATAATAATGCAATTCACATGAGCTCCTGTCATTTTATAAAAGTTAAAGGCCTTAGTTTATCTGACCTTCTGGTAAAGTTAATTATGCTACAGAATTTCAGACATTATTGCAGAAAACATAATAGAATTAGTATATTTTTGTAGGGTAAAATAGGTAGCAAGGGCTGTCAATTTGAAAGTGGTGGCTGATTTTAGTACTTTGAAGTAATTGTTTAAATCATTAAATATACTAGCACAAAGGTGTCTTATACATTATTCAATAATATTAAAAACCATGCAACAATTTAAGAGAATGAGTCGTTAAAACGGGTTTGAAAAAGACGTATAAGTGTTCATTACAATTCTATGTATTATGAATCCTTTGTAAGAGATCATTTTAATATAGTATTAACATAAGAAATTATACAGTGATAGGTTCATTGTCACAAAATATTATAATAATAAATATTGAAACTTGATATACAATGCCTTTCTTTAGCACATATTTCCTAAATAAACAAAAACATATTCAAATGCTGATAACATAGTATTGTTTTACTATTATAAAGACAAAGGGAATCTCCTCTTTTTTTTCAAAAAATATAAAAATAAAATGATAATTTACCAGAGAACATAAGTCGCTGAGATGCCTCATCTTGTTTACAGTAACCTCCTGGTGGGGACAGCGAGATAAATCATTAAAAAAAAATGCAAAAAAAAAACAGCACAATATTGATGTTTATATTCAAAAAGTGAATGTCCTAATAGGAATTATTGCATAAGCTGTCAGTAAAAAATAAGTATGATATGAATTATTGATGTAAAAATCAGACAATTGTATACATTTTATAAGACTGGTGTGTAGATATACTGACCGGACTACCAACCATGAGGTTACCTCACCTGATCGGCATAGTATGTCTATTAAACATTTTAACACTTAAACATAGGCCTATTAAACATCATTAGGGATCTATTTTAATGATCTTGACAGTGCTGTATCTAAATACAGCCATCCTTTTACTCTATATTAATCCTGCTGGCATATTTATCAGCCCCTGTTTTAACATCATAAAAGACAATATAAATTACAGTGAAATGAATTCTGCCACAACAGGTTTATGCTTTTAGGGTGGTAGTATTTAGATCTGGCACTATTTAGATCATCATTATAGACTAATACAAATATGCAGATGATTTACACAGCTGAAAATAATAATAATAATAATAATAATAATAATAATAATAATAATAATAATAATAATAATAATGTCCCAAATTATAGTAAAAGATGTACATAGAAAAATAAATAATTGTATTAGTAAAAGCACAAACATTTTTGTGTTAGCCAACACATACATAGTTTATTTCCCCACATTAAGTTTATTGTTTTTAACACTAACCTGTATTTCACCAATTCAGACTCAATGTACTTTTTTTTTTTAAATAAGCTTATATAATGAACAATGTCTTTTACATTTCTCACTCAATCAGAAATAAACACAAACTGTGTGTATTGCTTAACTGAACCACTCTCACTGAAATCACTCAAATATGAACCTTTTGTTTTTAGAGCTATAAACAATGTGGGCAATAACTTGCTCTGGATGTTTAATTTTCATAACCGTGACCCCTTTATGATAGCATTGATCCACTGTTGTTTAGACTAATAGAAATAGCCCTTTGTGTGTTTTCATTATTATTATTATTATTATTATTATTATTATTATTATTATTATTATTATTATTATTATATTCATACACATCGTATTACGTACAAATGTTTATCAATGTTATGTATATACACAAACGGGTTATGACAGACGTGAGTGCGTGACACAAACTATGTATATATATAACGATATATTATATATATATATATATATATATATATATATATATATATATATATATATATATATATATTATATATATATATATATATATCGTTCGTCATTCAGACCAATAGCATATAGTTAATAGTATACCTGGAATGGAATCATTAGGGTTGTTATGCTGTTCAAGTTAGCAGCTGGAGCTGGAGCAATTATCATTTTTGTACAGCACATGTTCAGACTCTTTTTTTTCCAACAAAAACGCCACAGCAGTCTGTTGGTAGCGCTGCTCGCTTATGCTGTGCTTGTACGTACTGGACATTTATTTATTTATTTTTTTCCGAATGGCTTTTGCAATACGATCAACCAATTTAATATCTGCATTGTCTCTGCGGTAGCCCAATCATAGGTTAGCTGGGTGGGACATAAACTGTGTCTGTTTCAGGTATAGTTACCGACTTTAAGTTTAACCAATAGGAGAGTCGAATATCTGCCGAGTTGTACGCAGCTGCCCAATCATAAGCAAGCAGAAGCTGTTCACATATCTGCATGAAAATTGAAGACAACTGAGTAGCCAATGGGAAAGTGAAATATCTGACAGCTGTCCAATCATTTCTGAGCAGAGGCGGGGTGTTAATATTCAGGGTAAGCGCCGAATTTCGCCGACTGTTAGTGAGGAAAATAATACATTTCAGTATGTTGAATTTAATTTTCTATCAATATTTTTTATTTTTTTATTTCACCAGACAAGGGGAACACCGTAGTATATTTAGTTACGAATCCACATTCTCTGAATAATTGTACTGTAGATGAGCGATCTTTAAAACAGACAAATTTGTCAAATTGGAACAAAGCGAGACGCTATCTACACTTTTATTAACGGTTATCTGTGTAAACATGCTATTTACAAATATTTGCATTGCGTATTTTATGTAAATGATTTAAAGAATAAACACAGCACGCACAATTACTACCCGAGACTTGGCCTTATCAGAGTGAGCCAAGAATAACCCCACTAATACTCTTAAAGAAAATACATAGTTTGTAATAATTTAATTGGTTTAAAAGCAAACTAAAATATCCATAAACTAACGTTCACAGAAAATAAATATAAAAAGAGAACTTCGCAAAGCTGCCAGAAGCACTGTGGTTGAATGTTAAAACGTTACTGACCTAACGTTTTTTTTCCTCCAGAAAGCAGCAATGCAGAAACGTTAATTTGTTAACGTTTCTGCTTGTGAGACTGGGTTGGGTAAAAACATGGCGACAAGACCTTCTCTATCCAGGCACATATTTGGAAATAGGGCGGTTCCACCTATGTTTTGCTAATCAGTGCATATACAATTTTAGTTTGTCCAAATGGTCTTCTTTCTTAAAAAGGAGGTGAGTTAATTTTCTTTACGTTTTATTATTTTCTGTTAATCACGACTCAGGGTTTTGGAAAATACATTTGCAAATTTCGGTGTAATTAATGTGACGTATCATGCTGGCCACCCCTTACTTCCAGATGTATTCATACATAATTAGAAAAGCGTTCCACTGGCATACACTGTGCTCGTCCTAGGCTATATGAAGCACCGAGCACATATTCGATGCAATGGCTGCGCTGACCTGCGAGATTTATCCGCATAAAGGTGGCTTATTACAACAACATTTGGTTCTCTGTGTATGTTTACTTTATTATGGGATGTACCTTTAGTTAGAATACTGTAAACCTAAAATTTGCATGGATTTACAACATTTATTTATTTGTGTGTTTTAACAAAAGAGAAAAGATTGCAATTTGATTGCGTATATACCTACATTTAATAATAATAATAATAATAATAATAATAATAATAATAATAATAATAATAATAAATAGAAGTATACACAAAAGAGATAGTCAGTTAAACTATGATTACGATGACGCCGACTAAACGAAGGCTGGTGTTGAGCCCAGTGCTGGGAAGAGAGTGCCATCATCAGCTTTACTGGAATCAGACAGGATCAGGTTCCAGATCAATGAGAATTGGGTCCACACGTTTATGTTATTGTTGCCAGAATTAATGCCCTTTTAATCTTCAAGAGATTATCCGTATCGACCCACACCCATATACACACATTTGTTTTAGAAAGTGACATAACCACACGATTGAAAGATTGGAATAAAAATAAATGAGGAAGGCTTTTACCATTGGATCTTGTTCCAATGTTTTCGTGTGTCTTTTTCTCTCTGCCCTCAATGCTCTCAGGGATCCTATACATTAATGTATATTTGGAAGGTGTTATTCTTTCACAGGGGAATGCAAGATGCAAGGACTGACAACACGGGGCTCATTAATTATTAATTTTACTTATTCCAATAGGCAGCAATAAGTGGTTGAAATGGGGTGTCAGGAAAAACACACTACCTGTTTAGACGGAACAATCTATGCATTACTCATATGTTTTAATGTGTAAATGTACTAATTTAAAAATAAACCACGCAATTACAATAGAGCATTCTACGAGAAACCGTTGTACCTCGTTCTAGTTAACAAAAACGAAAAGAAAAATAAACAATAGCAGTGTTGATGATATACAGTAGCAATACTTTAGTAATCGCACGTTTAGTTGCAAAATTGCCAGTACTCGTGCGATGAGGGTATTTTCCATAAATCGTTTGCACATCAACACAGCTGTGAATACTAAATAACATCTCCCTACTAATCAGCTGTACCTTTAGCATCCTAGTTATAAATAGCTAATTCCATTGAAAAATAATTTAGCAACAATCTTAATTTTGTTGCTTTTTTTTCTTATTCCTCTTTTCAATTTGAAGCATTTAAAATGCAAGGTTTAAAGTTTGATAATCTGCAGCAAGTCTCCAATTAGTAAAAGGCCATAACAACATGCTGATTAACAAAGTGCGCGCTTCTATGTCTATTTTGGTATATCCGGTAGTCATCCCTTATACACAGAAAGAAAATGATCACGTATTTGAAGGGTGCGCTTTTGTTTCCCAGTCGTTTGTTGGAGCTTCATGAACGAATACAAAAAGAGCAATCAGAACATACTTAACCTTAGGACAGGATTAACGCTGCAGGGGCAGGACTCCTGATTAAGTTCCCCTGGATACTGTTTTAGACGATGTGATACGATTTAACACCTTTAGTGGCTTTTAAGCACAATACATGTTTTAATGGAACAGTTTTACGACTTCTGTGAGTTTAATTTTTAAATATAAACCGTGCCTAGCCTGCCTACAGCATCATCATTATTATTATTATTATTATTATTATTATTATTATTATTATTATTATTATTATTATTATATGCAGATCTTTTAAAATGAACTGCGTAACTGAAAATGGTGGGACAAACTTAAATTTAAAAAAAAGCATTCTATTATTTAAGAATGCATATGATTATGGTGCAAAGAACAAAAGCCTGGCTCCCATCTTCACGTTGTGCCTGGTTAACCCAAAGGCAAGGTGACGTTTTGAGCTCCAGCTCTGGGTCATGCAGAGATTTCTATCAATAATTCATTGAGTTGCTGCAGTTTCTGCTCCTCGCTTTCCAATCCCTACAGCTACTCGGAGCACATAATACTTTCCCTCCACCCAGACACCGCCCCCCCCCCCCCCCCCCCCCCCGCTACATGCATATTTTACAATCTGTAGACTGAACAACAGCAAAATCAATCGTAATGTTACCCCTTTGGAAAGATTAACTATCGTCACTATGGCTTAGTATGCTATCTCATTTAAATAGCAACACATCATATACAACACATTTTAATACATTTGTGATATGCTAATAGTAATGGTATATCACGACCAAACATGTTTTTAAACAGTTTGTACAATATGTTTCCAAGTTTTCTAAACTAGCAAAGCAGGGGGTTGCGTTCGGTTTAGATTTATTCACATACTTAATTTGTAAACAATTAGAAATGGTGTCAATTTAGGATTTTGGCTTTTGTGACCGTTTAAGTGTTCCATTGGTTTGTTATAACAGTTTATATTTGTATAAACTATAAATTCAATCTTTTGGTACTAAAATACGTTATCTTTATAATGCAAAACCCAAGTGCTGATATTATAAAATGACATATTATTACGCTATAATTAAACTGTACAATCCAACACAGTCTGTGTATGATGCTGATATGTAAACTATTTTGGTATACATTTTCTTTTGCCATTTCTGTCATATTTTATTAAAATAAACGAGACAGATGTCCAAAACTCTGTAACCTTTTAAAAAATACCAGAAATACAAATTTATTGAATTAATTAATATACGAAAAAAGGTGTCTTTGTTCCCTATTTGATAATCTAATTACATTAACACTGTACAAAAAAAAAAAAAAAAAAAAAAAAACACGGTATTAATGCAAACAAACTACAGAAATCAGCTTGACTAATTACTTAAAATATATCTATATGCTGTTTGAAATAAAGCACAAATTAAACATCTTCTGGAGAGGCTACATTTATCTTACAAGGTATATATATATATATATATATATATATATATATATATATATATATATATATATATATATATATATATATAGATAGATAGATAGATAGATAGATAGATAGATAGATAGATAGATAGATAGATAGATATGCTCTCCTATCAATAAGGGCAAAAAGCCTCATTTATAAGCATGTATCTCACACAAAAGTTACATGAATCACAATTATCACATTGATAATTTATTCTAACAAAGACAGAACAAAAAATAATGTGTGAATTCTAAATAAATGTGGGGGAAAAAAGGTTTGATACAGCTGACACACCATTGGCAAGCCATTTAAAATATATTTTATATAAAACAGTAATGCCTAATAAACCAGCATCTGAAATGAAAAGAACAATAGATCACAGATTGATAAAAGTTTCCATTTCGTACCGCTAGAGAGTGCACACACCTCACAACAGAACAAGTCACTGGTAGCTGTTTGTATTCTTGTTCTCCATGGTCTCTTTTAGATGACTAGTTTTCAATACAATAACACATCAATTGCTCAACCGGCTACAATTACATTTCAACTGGTCTGTAACCCTATTTTTAAGCATAGATGTTCTTACTTAAATCCAAAGTCTGTTATAAATTAATACATTTAATGTGGACAACAACTGGGATAATAAACCTTTAAACAACCTTCACAAAACATGATATATATTTGACTGTGAGCATTAACTGCCCAGTGAATTATCGCTGCTGGTTTAGTTGTGAAATATGAACAATAGCAATATACTTGTATCACGCTAGAATTACATAAATATCTCCAAGAAAGATATTTACAATTTCAATGATCTGCCATACAAAGCTTGACTTCACGAAAACACGGATAGTGGATATAGGTAGATCGAAACATGTAATATTACCATAACTTCCTTATTTTCAATAGCAATTATTTATTTATTTGTTTATTTATTTATTTATTTATTTGTTTGTTTGTTTGTTTTGGGGGGTGGCGGGGGGACGACCTTGTATTACATTCACCAGATTCATACTAATACCGCAGAGAGCTGTAGGTCCCCCCCCCCCCTTTCAAGTGCACAGGAGACAAAGGGAAATGACATTTTTAAATGAGGGATCTGGTAGCATTCTATTGTAGCGTTTTTCTATAAATCTCCTAAAAGTGAAAGTTAACAGACAAAAATAATAATATATAAAACTGAATTAAGGATGGGAAAAAAAAAAGTTATGTATAAAACAAAAGAACCACCAGGTCACTAAAACAACGTTCATGTAGAAACTGACTTAGTATATGTTAATAGAATTTAAAACATGAGAATATGTGTTTTGCTTTACTTTTAGTACAAACCTTTGAAGAAAAGGTGAGCAACAATCTTAAATTTCAATAACATTTGCTAAGTACACAAAAGTCAATACCATGGCATGTAAAACGTGTCTTACTGGTAGTTAAATTAATGTTATCACAATGTGTGCGGTTGGTTATCTGTTGCAAATTTGCATCTAAAAAAAACATTATTTTAGAGACTGTACAATAATAGTTCTTAACGCGAACTGTGTTTTAGTGCTTGGTTTCAAAACGGTATGAATCTGCACGATCGGCGCAATTCTATATTATATAGCATTTGTCAGGATACCTTGTCTTACCTGCAAGCCTTAAGGCTGACATCCTCTGGAACTCGGGTTCCTGCAGCCATTTCCACATTCTTCTAAAGGTCTCCCTTCCAGATTTAAGTTTACTCCAAGGTTTGGGGTTTCTTAAGAGGTCTGAAAGGGTCCCCTGTGAACGACACAGCACCCTCTGGGCAAAGATAGCCTGCGGGATACTGTACCGCTTGAGTTCTGCAGTGATCCTTTGTGCCACTTCTTTGGTGTTGATTTCTTCTAACTGCCCCGAGTTATTACCTTGAGTTTCCGAGGAGGAGGGCGGCCTTTCCCGGCTGGAAGCCAACACGGGCCCGTGAGATTGAGGGTGGCCTGGGTGACCAGTGTGATGCATTCCGTTCAAATGTGGCATCATACCAGCGGAAGGGACACCAAGGCTCCTTGAGAGGTGTTGATCGCCTCTGGCTAGCATGGCAGCGTGGGCATCGAAGTTTGAGCTGAGCATTTTGTCGTGCCCATGTGCGCCATAGTTGTGGAGGCTTTGCTGGGTGTTATGGATGGAGCCCAAACCATTGCCAAGGGGGCTGCTGACCAGGGGGGATAAGCTTTGACCCATCCCTGTCATTTCCTTATGGTAGGGACTGTAGAGATTGTTCATTGCTGGTAACCCCCTTTCGTCCCGCATCAGGGTAAAGCTCCCACTTACGTTCCCAGAGAGACGCTGGTGGTGGGCATGGTGGTGGTGGTGCGGATGGTGGAATTTGTCTGAAACGGTAGATATGGGTGGCAGGGGCTGGAGTGGAGTTAAAGTGGTGTAGGTGCCGCTCATGCCCATACCAGGTGGGGATGTGTCGCAGGGCATACTCATTGCATGATGGAGCGGAAGAGACAACTCCGGGCGGTAGTCTCCAGTCCCGTCCAGCATCGTAGCCATACTGGAAACCATAGCGGATCGTGAAGAAGCAGCAGCTAAGTCCTGATGTATTCTTAAAGAAGCCCCAGTGCTCCGATCGTGATGGGGGCTGTGACTGCTCATCAAATCCTGCTCATGGCTTACTCCGCCATGCAGACTGCCAATGCTGTCCATTGTCATCTCTGGGTTCATGGCGTAAGCATCCAGCTCCTTGGCCAGACATCTATAGGCGTTGTAAGCAGTCTTCATTCAGTCCATTGATCTATTGTATGTTTTTGTGCCAGGGTTTGGTTTTATTGTTTTTTGTAAGGCCTCTCGGGTTTTGGAAATAAAATAAAATATTACCGATCTCTAGCAGACGGGCCAGTGCTGTTTCTCCCCATGTCCGAGCCCTTTCCTCCTCCTATGTCTTGTGTTTAGGTAGCTGGAGCTGTCCAGGATGGGTTTGCTTTTCGATCATCCTACCAAAGCTGAGGGGCGGGCCTTTCCTTCTGACAGACGTGACGTTTCAGCAGTCCTCTCTCACTGTGCCGCCTTCTGAATATCTATCAAGGCAATCTCTCCAATACACACCGAGAGGGGCGTGGGATACTAGTTTTCATGCTCGGTTGAGATTTGCTTTTACATCTGGACTCTAACGTCAGAAACTTAGATTTGCTTTTAGCTGTATTTAACCAGTTCGTCCCCTATTATCTATGCAAAAGAAAACATATTCTCTAGTACTCCACTTACCTTAACATGTATTTAGGCGAACGTCCATTATCACATTGAACATAATGCTGAAGGACGATGGTGTGCATACATTCAAATTACACTATCACAGTCTGTGCTTTATAGAGCATTTTGAACCCTTTGATTTGTTCAGTATTTGAAATATACACTATGCATTTATTTTGGGAAGTCATTTGGTGTTGTGCACTTTAGCTCCACCTGGCTGTACAACCAATTACAAAACACACGCAAGGGCGCTGGAATTAGGGGTGCTGGGGGTGCGGCAGCACCCCCTTGGCTTTGCATGGCTTTCATCATATAAAGTGGTTACAGTATATTTTGTTTCCACATTTCTTGGATTTCATCATAGTCACATTGCACTGTATTATTATTATTATTATTATTATTATTATATTATTATTATTCTATAATATATTAGTAGTTCATATTAGTAGGATCATAGTAGTAGTAGTATATCAGTACATTCATATAGAAAACTTTACTCTCACTC
>NC_054535.1:96448284-96515784 GCF_017654505.1 Polyodon spathula
TTTTTTAGGTTTATCTTTTAATATATTTCAATACATTTACACACACACACACACACACACACACACACACACACACACACACACACACACACACACACACACACACACACTTGTAATCTTTTACTACAACAACGTCTGCTTTTGAGAACTGTGACTATCAGCAACAAAAAAATCATCTTTACCCCCTCGCCCACCCCTCCTCCACAGACACGCACACGCTTAGTCATCCGTATCACCATAAAAGGTTTAAATGAGTATACCGATTTTAAGTGAATTTTTTATTTGCAAAGTCACAAGAAATTATTCCCGCTAACTTTAAAGACGGAACTGTTGTAACTGTTTGTAAGTGAGAACCATTTCAACGGAACAGTTTCAAATGATACACAGTTGTGTTAATACATATGTTTGTAATAATTATGAATACTGCAATATATAATAAATGTCTTGGGTATATAAAAAATGAGTCCTAATCTTCAAACTATGTTTAGAAGAAAGCATCTAGTTTCATGTAGAATACTTTTTAACAAGACATCAAAGCTTAGCCTATAATTGTAAAGGTTTTTTCATAATTAAACAAAAAAAAACAACGAATTAATTATAAAAATTTAATAAAATACAATATTCCCATAAATACCGGGAATGGGATACACGTTTCTATCAATTAAATGTCTAAATTTGCTTCGTTAATATTAAGAGTTAATGCATTTCTAAGATTGAGTCGTATGAAAAGTTCTCAGAAAATGGTTTACAAATTATTGCACGATATTTAGGTGCTTTGTGTTATCAGTATTGGTTAGCATAGCGTTGAAAAAAATGGAGCCCTTATCAATATGTTATGACTATTTAATGTCTAGAGGCATGCAGCCTTTTAATCATAACATTTGATTTAATTATTGATTGATGTGTAAGACAGATGCAATTTCTTCCGTAAAAAAAAAAAGTCACCAGTTGCTGTTGATTTTGAAGAGTTATATTTTTGCTAAACTTTTTTTTGTTGTTGTTGTTTGTTTCTGGAAAGAGGATTAAATGGGTAGGCCTTTTAATTCCCATCTAGGCCCTTTATCTTAATATATTCAGCTTGTGATAATTTAGGAAATGTTAGATTTAGTCTCCTTTATTACTTATAAGTTTATTTATAGGTTGCATATTAATTTGATTAATGTGATTCAATTTAGTGTATCGGGCTTGCTAAACCTCTGTGTGTAGCAGGTTAACATTTCTAAAATGTTCTTGCAAGTTTAAGGCATCTTATTTGGTCACATAAACACAGATTGAAATTATCCGGTATTAAAACCATAATATAAATAAAAGTAATAAAGCAAATATGACTGAGCAGCTGCAATAATAATAATAATAAATAAATAATAATAATATAATAATAATAATAATATAATAATAATAATAATAATAATAATAATTAATAATCTTCTTCTTCTTCTTCTTCTTCTTCTTCTTCTTCTTCTTCTTCTTCTTCTTCTTCTTCTTCTTCTTCTTCTTATTATTCTTATTATTATTATTATATATTATTATTATTATTATTATTATTATTATTATTATTATTATTATTATTATTATTATTTGGAGCACATATCATCAGTGGAATTTAAATAAAGCATAACTCAGTAATACAACCTTAATTCCTTTTTTTATATTACAAGATATAACCTACCATTACTTACTTGAAACATTACATGTTTAAGTAATACTTCTTAAAACAAGTAATGTAACTTTTTAAGTAGTACATTTGTCATACATTGTTAGTGTCTGAATTGAATGGACTGAAGTGAAAGTAATTGTGCATGTTGTTTGTGCAGTATTAAATGTTGAGTTTGTAGTAACTCGACTCAACAGTGAAAGCTGTCACATTGTAATAAGTAACTACACTATCAAAATGTTTGCTTCTCTGAGTTCTTTTAGTATTTAAGCACACTGTATGCGCTGGTTTTGAAATACACGAGTTTCAAAAGTCCAAGACTAACTAAATATTTGTACTTTTGCCAGCAACACAATTTGACAGGTTTCTACACTAAGCAAAAAGGAATGAGCCCTTCTTTTTCACGTTCAGAATTTGTGTTAATTTATTATTATTATTATTATTATTATTATTATTATTATTATTATTATTATTATTATTATTGGGGTGAGCTGAGGTTTGTGAATTTCTAATAAAAACACTTTTGAAAAAATAAGCTAAATTACCAAAAAAAATAAATCATGAATACTTAAACAGATTTGCAGCCTGTTTTGAATGGATGTAAATGACTTTCTGTTGTTGCCTCAGTAGTAACAGCAGAGGTCGAGAATCCTAGGTCATGAAGGTCTGCCTGAGGTTCAAAGGTCAACACCTCTGGGCTCCTGCCCTCTGACCTCATACATTAGCATAGATCTCTTATTAAGGCGAATTGAAATAACAAAAAAAAAGACAAGAAAAAAGAAAAATACAATTTACAGGGCACCAATATTGGCTAATGTTGCTGTGTTTACTATTTAAAGTCTGCTTAAAAGTGGTACAAACAATGACAAATAGTCAAACGAGCAATATGTCTACAGTGGGTAGATAATAACACCCCATATAGAACAATCAATATGGTTGATAACACTATGTATAATTACAAGAAGCATAATGATTCATGGTAAAAAAAAATCTGTATTTTAATAAAATATTTATACTATTCCTCAAAATGTATTTTGCTTATTTATAGGAAACAACCCCTAGAATCTATGTATACGTTTATAATGACAATAATTACAAAATACTAATGAGTTATTTAAATGGGAGTTTGCTTCACAATAGTTTGCTGTGCTTTAAGTGTCTTGTATACCTACCACTATATCTCTTCTATAGACCTGAGTGAATCAAATATATTATTTGAGCAATTAATGGTGTAGCAAAACAAAAACATGTTTGAATTTAAAATGGTATTCAGGTTATTCATAGTAAAGAAACAATTAGTTCTATAAACTCATTTCAATGACTATGGCCTTACAAACAGGATATAAATCGCCACAGGCCTAGTCAACCTACACAACTATTAATTAAGTAGATCTATTACTTTCATGGCTATAGGGTCAACACATAGGCTAAATTATTATGTTTTAAGTTGTGCATGTGACAAAAGACATTTGAATTTAAGAACTCAAATGTGGTGTCCAGCACCTTTCATGTATGCATTTTATGCATTTTATTTAATAACACGATACCCCATATAGGTAGGGCATCAGTACGAAAAAACATAAACATGTGATCTGGAATTCATCTCAATGAGAAAAGTATAATTAAAGATCAACTCAATAGATTGCCTCAGTATTACCTGCCTCATTGGTTGTTTATTTATGGTTTGATTGTTTATTAATTAGACATCAGAAATGTATTATTGTGGTTTGATACTATCAAAGTTCTGTTGATCAAGAAAACTTTATTATTAAAACATTTTACTATTAGCATTTAATGATTTTTTTCTTCGGTTGGTTAATAAACCTTAAATATGGACTGCACTGAATTTGAAAGGCAATGCACATAACGTCCATCACAGTGACGTTTTAGGCCCCATTTGGCCCACAGGCTGCCTATTGAGGATATAAAGTACCACAGAGGTATCCAGTTGTGAATGGATGGTTGAAAATGCAACTGAATCAGACAGTGCAAGCTGGACACAGCTGTACATCCATTCTGTTAGATAGCTTGTTGAATGTTTGCCTGAATGACATGAAGCCAGGTCACTACTAGCTGAGGTGCCAGTTTTCTTTGCAACTTTTTCATCTGCTTAGTTTTTTGGTTCGTGTGCGTGTGCGTGTCTGCGTGTGTGTGTGTGTGTGCGTACATACGTGCGTGCGTGCGTGCGTGCGTGCGTGCGTGCGTGCGTGTGTGTGGTGGAGTGTACCGTACTCTGTGTGCACAGGTTACCTAAGCTCTTTGCAGCTAACCTTCTCTACTTACTGTATGTCAGAAAGAGTGTAAGTGTTGCTAATAGCACAAGTTACAATTAAGTCTACGTTCCCTTCATGGCATAGTAGCAAACTTAAAACTTGATTATTATTAGATATCAATTTGTAGAGGTGTTCCTACTAACTTTCTGTGAGGCCCAGAGACCTCAAGCTTAGCAGGTTCTCAGATATTTATTTAGTTTTGTGTGGGTTGTATATTGCATATGAAGTACCCACTTACAATATGGATTTTCAGACTCATGCTCTCTGCTTGTTTATCAACAGATTAACTGAGAATGATACAAAAAATAGAAATAGATAAATAGCCTGTCTTGTGACTTTTTGTCCTCATTATTTATTTACAGTTTTTTTTTTTGGGAGCATCTATTTTTTAATATTTACATCTTGGTTAACCCTGTGCAAATATTATTTTCAGCCAACATACATTTTGTTTATATATACTTCATAATGTAATGCTATAGACGGGACGGATCACAATTTTAGTTTAACCTCTTTTTCTTTGCCAAATGTTGCTTTCTATTCTGTTATTTGTTTACTTATTTATGACTAAGATACTAAGATCTAAAAAATACAGCAAATAATTCCAACTCAAATAATAATAATAATACAAAATGCATAATATTTTGGTATTTTCAAAAATCTTGTTATCAGTTGAATTAATGCATTATACAAATATTCTTTCCTAATTAAACAGGTTTAATGTTTAATGATGTTTAGTATGTCATCTCTTTAAGTCTCTCATAACATGCATTTATTTCTCAGAAATATATCAGCTGCAGGAAAACATACACAATTAAACATTCAGTCATTTCTAACAACACCTAGAACACCTTTAAAACAGAATATGATAGGGTGGTTTTAATTCTGTGATTTTATTTAATTGTATATATTACAGTACTTTGAGGAAGGCTATTGTGTTTGCATTCTCAAAGTCTGGACTGCAGTGAGTATTGTTTTGTTTGATTGAGTGCACTCTACATGAGCTAATGTACTTTTCAGTAAATATGTAAAACAAAACAGCTGAAGTGCTTAAGTACCTACAGTAATGCACTTTATATATATATATATATATATATATATATATATATATATATATATATATATATATATATATATATATGTGTGTGTGTGTGTGTGTGTGTGTGTGTCTGGCTTTTTAAAAATGTATTTTAGGAGCATGAAGCATTGCAAAAAGAAACATTTGTATCATTGTCATCGTTATTATAGCCTTATATTGTCAGTGTTTATGTTTTGAACAATTTTGTTTTTCCATATGCAAATATCAAGTTATGTGGAGCCATTTGTGGGTAGATTTGAAACTGAAAAATGAAGAGAAATTTACCTTGTAGAATTTTGTTTTTCGATTTGTGCATGACACTCAGCTAAGTCGAGTCATCTCCAGGGTCAAAATAATAAAATAAATATATATTGTTGTGATTCTTTTTCAGGCCCACTTTTTATGAATATATAACATTGACGCAAGTGGGAGAAATTAACACAAATACAGGATACAGACCATATAAGTTGTGGAAGCTGCTTGTTAAGAACCATAAAAAGAACATACACTGATGTTATAGCCATTTTGCACCATTTAATGATATTGTGATAGGTCTATT
This sequence comes from Polyodon spathula, assembly GCF_017654505.1. Classification (NCBI taxonomy): domain Eukaryota; kingdom Metazoa; phylum Chordata; class Actinopteri; order Acipenseriformes; family Polyodontidae; genus Polyodon; species Polyodon spathula. The sequence goes on from NC_054535.1 coordinate 96,453,846, forward strand.
ACAATCTGTTTTTGCTACTAGTGTAAATTCTCTCACTTTCTCACATTTATAAACAGCGGCTGTGTGTTTTTCTGGTGAAAAGTTTTTCACCCATTCAATCAGTTAATCATTAATATCAATTTTTAAAGAATAACAGCAGCATAGTATTGCTCAAATTGGTTCAACAGAGAAATGCAAAAACATAACAAAAACAGTTGAACATGGTCCACCCTTTAAGGCGTGTTTGATTCTCATTCTCTTTGGATTTTTTTCTTTCTATTTTCTTGCTGATAATTACAAAAATAATACTGTCTATACAAATAATTGTTTTCATGTAAAGTACTGTATTATGTATTAAAATGAAACAAACCACATCTTTACAAACTTAAACTAAAGGGCACAAAAGAAATGACATTCTTTGACTAAATTTGATGTGCTTCATTCTACCATTTCAAAATCAAAATCTCTTTTTCAGGAGCGATCTGGCCAAGAAGGCAGCAGTACAAAAACAATCACACACACACACACACACACACACACACAGAACTACATAGATTAACAGAAACATTTCAATAACAATAATACCATTACCAAGTAATGAATCAGTACATTTCATTGGATTATTTGCTTTCTCAATGTGAAAAGCTATTGGCACACTTCAGAGAGCACTACCTTTCAAATGTTGTTTTGTATATGGCTGAAAAACTCCTTTTTTTGTTGCCACTGTGAATTAATCAATACAAAGTAAAAGTATTTGTATGTGCATGAGCAATAACTTCAGAAGTTCATACCTTGTCAGATCCTAGCACTTTAGTTGTATGTGTCTGTCTGTGATTCTGGGAGCCCTGCTAGCAGCCTGCTGGCTAAGACTCTCTTGCTGAGAGAAAGGACTGTTCAAGATCAAAGTCAGAGGTCATGTCAGTGAACCAGTTTCATGCAGCAGTCATACCCTGCAGTAACTCATGGGAAATGTGTACACAGGTGAGCATGGGGACATGCTTGCTGCTAGAGTTCACAGGACATATACAGTGTTGTAGCAGCATTTCATTGTGTCTCCTCAAAGACATGAGTTCTTTCCGATGTTTCATTAATTGAACAGGCAGATTGTTCTCAATGTGTGTGTGTGTGTGTGTGTGTGTTGATATAATTCTTAAACATTAAGTTTTTAATCATAAAATGTGTAGGTACATATTTAAAATTGAGGTATAAAGGCCAGACGTACTGCAATAGAAGACAAAGAGGATCACTGATAATGTTGCTCATAGTACTAACAAGAGCAAACAAAAGAGTTTTGTAAAAGCTTGATTAGCACTCCTTTAACTATTCTGCACCTGAATAGGTACTGTAGCACTATATAATGCTTATTATGGCCATGTTTAGTAACATCTATTGAATTTTGCTACCAGTACAGCACAACCAAACTCAGATTGATCATAATATTTTTAAGTGTAAACCCCCTCTTATTCATACAATACAAACAATCTGAGGATATTTATTACATTTTTTTGTTACATTTTTTTTTTCTCAACTGTTTATTTTAGCTATAAGGTTTTAGCTATGAATATTTTCTAAAGATAGGGGAAAAGAGAGATTACAGTGGCAGCACAGTATACCCTCCCAAAAGACCAGGACTTTTGAAACACCCTGTGTAATGGTATCTTGAATTCTGCTTGCAGTAAGAACATTATGTCATGTTTGTAGACTGTAGGGAGGCTGTAAAACAGTGCAGTGTCATAAGAATGCCATTCCAAAATGCATGATGTGGTTCCCAAGTACAAATTATGTTTTATAAAAAATAAATATCATCTCAATGTAGTTTTTAATTAGAGAATGATTGTTGGTTTTCAGTGAGACCTGGATGCTACAATCTGAAGCCTATCTGCTTTCGGCATTCATCCATTCGTCCAATTTTCCTTGCTGTTGATATAGAATGGAGATTTTGTACACAGAGTTTGGAAAGGTTGCAAACAAATGTTTAGGTGTGCATTTGCTCAGCATCAGGTGTTAATGATTAAGACAGCTTTGTTTTTAATGGACAAGCATCATGTTTGCAGCCTTAAAAAAAAAAAAAAAAAAGCTGTTTTAATGATGTTAACCCTTTTAAAAGTGCAGCTGAGATGTAAATATTTTTCTTGACTCCTGTAAGTATTTTCCGCAGACTGTGCATACAGCAGACAGCAGAGAACAGACTCTAATGCAGTGGTTCACTACTCTGCCCCTCAGGGTTCATTCCAGGACTTTGTTACAATCAAATCCTAACTCAGTTCATTGAACCATAACCAGTTCAATTAACCAATGTAATACCCAGTTGTATTAAATATCTGGACGGATTTGATCTCGAGGGTCAATTGGGGACCACTGCTCAAATGATTAGAGTTTTTCACTGCCCACTTTTTCTTTTTAAGCATCATTTCCATGATTATAATCACTCCACCTACAGTAAACGCACATTTATAAATATGTTTAGAAACCTTAAAAAGTGGACATTTGTGAATATTTTGAAAGTGTTTACACCTCTTTAATGAACTCTTATTTATTTATTTATTTATTTATTTAAATATTTTAAAATGTCCTGTAAATATTAAAGCAATTGTTAAACTAATATGTATTATTTGTCTTCTTAAAAAAAAAAAAAAAAAAATAGGAGTTAATTAAAAACTGGATGTATTATGTTTTGAAAATAGACCCCATGATTTTTGACTATGGTGGGTTATAGATTAAGAATCTTCCAATGTCAGACCCTACTGTGATCCCTTTTCATGTTTGAGCCCTGTGTGTTCAGTCAAACACAGACATAGTGTTACTAATTGTTCTCAGTGAGCCTCAAGTGGGATATATCCTATTAGTTCAATTTGTTAGCAGTGGAATGGGAATTTGTTTGCTCTTATTTCTGATAGAGTTTTTGAACACTTTAAAGTTTTTTTGAAAGGTTTTTAACGAGAAAGGTTAAGGTTGCTATATAAGTCTCATTTAATTTTAATATGAGAAAATGAAATGTTTGTTAAACGCCAATATGCTATCCTTAGGATGCTGTTGATTCCTCAATTGGAAAAAGGTTACAGATTCTGTTCACTAAACAGTGATATTCTGAAAATAATGTTTGTGCAGAGTTTGCATAGAGGCCAAACATTAATCTTTAAATGTGTAACACAATAGTAAATATTTATAAAGGCAATTGGACCTTTTATACAACAGTAGTTTTGTAGAGATTTAGTTTTAGTTCAACCAAAACTATAGTTTTGTATACTAGATCATATAGAATTAATAAAGGGTGGGGGGGGGGGGGGTATATTTATTTTATTATTTCAAATACAATGGCCCCTTTTCGAATAGCTCATCCAAGAATATAATAAAATACTGCCTAGATCACACTGTTTCATATTTGAATATACCAGTGCAACAGATTGTAATGCTTGTAATCTTATGGTTTATTTAAATATTTTAGCACAAAGAAACCCTTAAAAAACACTAGCATTACCAAATAAATATTATAAAAATACAAAAATGTGTTTATATGTATATATTTTACATAAGATTTATGTTTTATTCTTAGCACGAGAGTTGCAATTTATATGTATTAAATTGTGGTTGCAATTTATTATTAATAAATAATAATAATAATAATAATAATAATAATAATAATAATAATAATAATAATAATAATAATACACAGTTATAGTCTAGATTTTAACAATTTAAAAAATAGTCATAGGTCCTGTTTGTAATTTTATTTACTGCATACTAACACATTGCAAAACAAGTTAATGTTATATTTTATTATGGATTGAAAAAATAAAGTTAAAAAACCCTTCGGCACAGATGGTTTCAACCGCCTCTGCACTTAAATGGCTAATGAACAAAATGTCTAGTGTTGAACTTTGACATGTGAAGAATATGCAATTATTATGAATTCTATGTGATGTAAACTAGCCAGTGACCTACTACCTACCAAAACATTCCAGAACAGAATGTCTTATTGAACAGATAGATTCAGCTGTGTAGCTGTATAAATTGGGACTACAGCATTGATCAACTGCATGTTTTATTTCTTTTTCATCTGAATATGTATCAATATGTTTTTTTTTTCTCCTCATATTGAAAGTACAGCTGTCCTTGTAATACAACATGTTTATAATATACAATTATACTGTGCAAAAATAAAAGGGTCATGTTTGATTATTGTTTTATTTATTGCTGTGACAATGGATTACATAGATCTACTGAGACAAAACTACAAAAGGCCCTATTTACAAAGTTAACATGTTATAAGTATTTAGTTTTAACTGTTGAAAGCAAAACAGGCAAGCAGCAGTCTAGACTAGTAAATGTCACGCTTTCTGTAACTCATCACTCAGTGGCCCAGAAAAAAAATTTGTAATTATAGCACTTAAGTTGGTATGTTTTTACTGATGGCTTAAAAAAATAACTTTTTAAAGATAAATTAAACAGAATAGCAACTAGACAAAGTTGTATTTATATATGTATTTGTTTATTTAAGAGATGAGAAGGATGGTGGTTGAATTTGAAAAACATGTAAATAATCAGTCACAATGTAGATTTGTTTTTACATATCAATGTGCTTAGAGATTAATGAAGGCTCTTACTGAATTAGACTGTGACGCTATTCGTACCAGCCTCATGTATGATACATGGATAGATTCGAATATGGTTAGCTGCCAAAACTAATTAAGTTATGACTTCTACTTCCCCTTACGCAAATGCATAACATCTAGCCAACTGCTTCATTGGCAAGCACAGCATTTCTGAGAATCATGTGATGCCATTATAACAGTTGACAATTAAACTGATAAGAATTCAAAGATTTTCTACACTTTAAAGATATGATTGTGGGAAACTCTTTACTTTAGGGGTAGGATTTTACAATGTACCCTCAAAGAAAAGTGTGAAATATACAATTATGATGCCATCATCTAAGAAACACCACCAAACCCAGCAGATCTCTACATTACTAAGAAAGGCAATGCAATGGCTATCCCACCATGGTCCTGATACAATATCACACAGGGTCATATCATTGTGATGTCAGCAGATGAAAATAATGGAAGATATAGTTGCTATGAAGGCTTGGAATTTAGCCTCCATCTCACTGGCTGAGATTTCAATTGGGTTTGACGACTTGGACTTGCATATCTAAAAATATTTATTTATGTAGCTTATATTATCTATTTATGTTATACTATTATGAGCTCTGGTTTGTATAGTTATTGTTTTGTAATTGTTTTTTTTTTTATTAGAAAATAAAAATGATTGATAAAAAAGTATATATATATATATATATATATATACCATAAATATATATAATATATATATATATATATATATGATAATATTACCATAGTGGTATCACGATTTGTGCGCTTGCCTTTGTGTTATAATACAGACCCATGGGATTGATATTGCGGTCCCACTGCATTGTCATTGAAGATCCTTTGGTAAGAGTAAAAATAACATATTTCATTGTTAAGTTGAACTCCCTTACAAATGACTTTCTGTCAAATAAAAGGTATTTACTTTGTTATTTCTGTTGACATTCCATGCAGTGCTCAAAGCCTTCATTCTAATAAGTAAAAAGCAAAAATGATGGTGGATCTTTCACGGTTTATCTTTGTACTCTTCTGGTATATACTTTACAGTGTTAGTTTTTACTGCCCTTTGGTCCTGGACTATAGCATTGTTTTACTAGATTCACCAGACAACTTTTAATCACAGAATATGATTTGTAACCTTCTTTTCATTTTGAATGGGTTAAAGTTTAAGTCCCTCTTTTCTATTGAGGTGCCAAAAGAAAGAACAGCTTGGCTGGCACCGAGACACAGATTGCTAGGAAAACATATATGTGCCCTAAAAGATAGGATCATTAAGTCATATGAGGAACTTTCCCTTTGTCAGTTCTCTTTGTGCTCACATGGTATAATCACTAATAGGCATGTCAAGGACACCCAACACTGTTCTTCTTTGAAGTTGGCTGGCAAACAAGGCCCCTTATTGTCTTGATCAGGTGCATGATCAAATCTTGTAGGGCAGATAATCTTCTGTCCAGCTGATAATAGAGTTAATATTTTCTTTAGTGGTCTCTCATTTTTCACAGTCCAAATTAAGTCACCAAGTGGAGATCAAACAATGACTATCTGTTTGTGGCTCCTTTATTTGGAGGGCAATTTAAAAGGGTTTTCTTCATAAAGCATCACCAAAATATAACAATTTAACAAAGTTTATATAATTCAAACATTAGCACACGATTCAGGCCATAGTGTGTTACTGTTCATTTTCTTAACCATATTCGACAAATAACAATGCATTGCACCCCCTTTATAACACTGTAGTTGGGAGCCATAGTTAAGAGACTGTACTATTTGTGTTCCACCTTATACCGAGAATACTAGTGTTAGTGTAATGGCATTATGGGGCAAATGGGAGCCAATACCGCCTTATAACGGGTTCTGCAGTATAAAGGCCCGCCTTATAAAAGGGGAGCACTGTATTTTAATAATTTCGAGGTATCAGTAATTTACTTACCAACAGACCAAGTATTAGTTTTATAGAACATTGTTATTTTCAACTTCCTATTCCCATACATTTTTTTATATTTTATTAGAAAGGAAGTTGCATCCCCCCACTATAGGAATGGTAGACTTGGGGACTCAATGGCAACCCCTCCAATTACATTCGACATCCCCCACACCCCTGCAAACCTGCTGGCATACCAACTTCCATCCATTTTTAGTTATGCCACAGACGACTTGAATACTGTTAGCTCATACTACTATTTTTAAATGATTAAGGTAGGTGTGATACAGTAATGATTCTCTTACCTGGAGGCTTGTTTGCTAAGAACTGGGCTGAAGTCCTTAAAACTCATTACTCCATAGACCTTGAGGGACTGTCAGATAAAAATGACTTCAGTCTTTGCTCTTTTTTTAAGTAACACCCAGTACTGGAAGGATTTCAGTGACCTTCTTTTGAAGCCTAATCTGAAAAGTCAATAAATATCTTCTCAGATTGAGGATAAAAATTCTATCACCATAAGATAAATTTCACCTGTGTTCCTGGCTCTATGCTCTGCATGTAAAAATGAAAGTATAAGAAACTTGGGTGCTGTTGAGTTTACACTTTCTCAATTTTGAAGGAATGGTTCAAGTTAGCAATTCAATAAAAAGCTTGTTACATGTAAGACTCTAATGTACAACGATGGCACAGTGTATACTGCAATGGGCCAGGACTGTTCAAACACCCTGAACCATTCATTTGCAAAACTAAGAGGTCTGCCTCCCTGTTATCTGTGTAATCAAGGTTAATTCTTAAAAATAAATAATACAAGGCAGCTATAATTGTATAGACCATTGGTAGGGTTGTACTGCATTGGTACCACTTTCATCTTTTAACAAACCAATAGTTTCTCTATGATATGCACAAAGACATTGGAAATCCATTGCAGTACCATAATATCATAGCAGTACTATTACGCTTCTGTATCAGAGCTACTATGCTTTATTTGTTCCAAATCCATGTGTTGCAGTTGGTGATTCTGTGGTCGGCTAATGGTTTGGGGGCTTATTGCTATATCTCAATACAATGTTGTATCAGGCTAGTTTGGTATCAGGAGCAGAATATATGATAGAAGTATAGTTATTATATAACGTTGCTCACACTGGTTGGTCGTATTCCCTGTCGTATTCCACTGACATCAATTTATTTGGCATATAAATATGATAGGAGAACCACAGTCATTTCCCTCATTGAACTTTGAGAGGCATGGCTGCTCTAATTTATGTTGTGAACTGAAGACATAGGCTGAGACAAGTACAACGATAGAGGGCATCAGACAATGTATCTGTGACATGATTTCTTATTTGTTTTTTTATTATTATTATTTTGTATTGACATTGCTATTATTATTATAATTATGTATCCTGTTGTTATTTTGTAATGTTTACTATTTCTTGAGTCCTGAGTTTCCTCCTGACTACCATAGACACCTGGCCACTGATAATATGTCCTTATTAATTTGTACTTCTTCTAGCAGGAGGCCTATCTGTAAGCTAGCTCTGCTAGTATAATGCTTTCTTTTTGTTGCTGTTTCGGCAGATGCATTTACTGATTTTCCTGTCCGGTTTGTCTCCTAACACAACCCATAATTCCCCTTAATTAGGCCCATTATATTTAGTTTTTTTAGTGTGTCATGTGTTATAACAGGTTTAATAATTACCGTGCTCACCCGTTATAATGCACCTTATTACAGTGTGGAATCGACATATACAGCATAAGAAAGGAGTGTTAGGTCACTTAAACCTATAGTCATATGACTCATGATTTCACAGACCATTCAAAATACATTCCTTGTGTTTTATGTTTCGTGTATTTTCCGACATAGCTAGTCTAGTTGTCGTATTGAAACACGACATCATGATTCGAGTGGAATATAGAAAGAGGCGATAACTGATGGAGATTGCAAGCGATAACTGATCGAAAGACCTATCGTATTTGAACTTCAGATCTCACAATACAGAGCCGAGCCCCAGATCTACTGGTAACTTCTCTGTAAGGGCACTTTACTTTTAAAAAGATTTTATTTAACTACTGAGATCACTCAATTCTTGTTGAAGGCTTGTTTAGGTATAAAGCTCTGCAGTGATGGACATATATATATATATATATGATAATAGGATTATATAATATATATATATATATATATATATATATATTAGGGTTTCTACTGCAGGAGGGGTGTGTGTGTGTGTTTGTGTGTGACTCAAATGCTTTTAAGATTACTGGTATATACTGTGATGCAGTTTTCAGGTTTCAGATACTGTATCAATCAATTATCTGGCTGGATGTACAAGTTAATTAAATACCTCATATTTTACCATTAGTCCAAAATAAAAATAAATGAACACAAATATGCTTAGTAAAGAAAATTATTGAGCATAATTACTGGGACCCATCCAGTTTATGTTTATTAAAAGGACTCTGGTCGATAACAGTGAGAACCATGGCCACAATTTAACAATAGCATATGCTAGGAAAGTCTATGAAAGTCTATTGTCACATTCTTATTTTGTCTTTGTGCATCAAGTCCTATGTAGGTCCACTTGTTGTTTTCATGTCTTTTTTGTTATGTGTATTGGTTGTTAAGGGGTAGGAGAATGCTGGTGTGGCAGTTAAATCCAAGACTGTGACATAGATATTTTTCTGCACCAAAAATTACTTAAGTATGTCAGTTTGACTTTTGTAAAAACTGCAATATAGGGGAGTTCGGGGTTGTCACACAGGTTGGTTGTCACAGTGCTCATAGCTATGAAACTAGATGGCGCAGGCAGGTGATACTAACACTGATATATGTGTTCTATTGTCTGGAAGTCAACCATCTTGTAATTTGAGGTCAATTCCATCTAAAATAAAGGTTAGCACATATTTAATTTTTTTTCATACCCAAAATAAAACAAGCATATCTTGTTATTTATGTTATAACTCTCAGTAGTATTGGAGTTTGTTTGAACTGGTGGCCATGTTAAATAGAACCAGATACTGGCTATCGTTTGGTGTAAAAACAAAACTAGTAGGTTCTCCCAGTAGTACTGAGAGAATTAAACTATCATGTAAAGTCTGGCTGGGACAAGTTGTCACATAGTTTTGGGAGTTGGTTGTCACATGTAAAGCCTATAGGAAGAAGTCTTATATTTTTTCTTTCTCCTTTTTTACACCAAAATGTGGGATATGTCATCATATAATGCTTATTTAAATTATTTACTGTTTGTCTTCTGGTTCTGTGGAGGCTATGGTATTATACTGTAGCATGGGTCAACATTTCAAATATATATAGGTCTGTATTTTTTATGTTCACATAAAAAGTAAAAATACAACTTGTTCTGTCTTTGAACAGGAGAAACTTTATGTTATTTAAAAAAATAAATAAATACAAATAAAAACATTGCATTATTGTCTACTGTAAAAACAAGAACATATGCTGTGACAACCAACCCCAGCATGGGGCAGGTTGTCACAGGTGACCGGCGCATTTTCAACCGTCCAGATATCATATTTGGAATAAAGTTATGCTGAAATAAAAAACAGCAATTTGTAGGTGAAGAGTTATTCTTCAATATAACAGAACCTCGCAACATGTCATCAGATGAGGAAAATAATAGAGAGTAAAAAGTGTGACAACCAGCCCCGGTCTCCCCTATCCTATTATTTTTATTTACAATGTTTCGGTTGTGTAGCTGCCATATATGACATTCCTGAATAAAACTATGACTTATATTCAATTGTTTGTCCTTTCATTATAATACTTATGTTGTTTTTAATACGCCAGTCAAATTGACCGGTCATGGTTGTTCTAGGTATGCCTATAAACATGGCCGTTCTAGTGTTAAAGAGTGGGGATATTAGATCTGTAGCTGTTCAATATTGGTAAAACAATAATGTGCCTGCTACCAGTGACTAAAGTCTATTTGAAAGTATAACTATATTGATTAACTAAAATTCATTACCTCCCAGTTGTTCTTTTCCAGTTTTTAAGTAAGAGACAAAAGAAAAGCCTGAATTACATTCACAAGAGAACAGTTTTATTGGAAACAATTCCTTAACAGGGAGGTTGTTGGTACATACAGAAGAATACAGGCACATTACATTAAAAATGTTTTGTAATTAAAAAAAAACAAAAAAAAAACATTTGCTATTATCCATTCACATTCAGTACATGAACATTAAACTTTTACAGATATCAGATTTGCAAGTTGCCAAAGTTAAAATAATGCTGTGTCAATATAATAAATAAGTTCTTGTTCAGAATAATAATAATAATAATAATAATAATAATAATAATAATAATAATAATAATAATAAATAAAAACACTGCAAAAAAAGACATTCAAGTAAGAGGACAGTAGCATCCTTCATATAAAAATGTCCTTTGCAGTTTGACAGAACATGGACCCAAGAAATTGAAAATGTCACTAATAGTAATTAGGGAGTCCTTTTCTGGTACAGCAGCAAAAGAACTTTAGAGTCACACATAAAAAAAGAGTACAAATATACTCCTAGATTAAATATGCCAATGGCCTTGTAAGCTACTGAAACACATAACATTTACTGTGCCAACGTATTTTCCAACAAACCTTGGAAATAAAGTGGTGTGCCTGCCCAAGTGAAAGGAGTGAATGGTGAGCGTCATTCAGCTTTAATGACCTATTACTGCACAATATCATGTAAGTTGGGGGTTTGCTTATGTATCTTGACTAATGTGGCAATAATCTTGACACTTCTTTTAACAGCACAATACGAGATATAACTTTTACAGGAAAAATCAATACACATAAATGAATAAAATAAATATATACCAAAAAAAAAAGATAAAAATAATAAAACCTTACTAAGCAGCTTTTCTGATCTGTCCTTGCAAACCAGTGCACAACACACTGACTGAACCAAAAGGCAGTTTTACAGTGTAGTTTATTATGTAATAATGGGATTCTATGCAATGAACACAAAAACATGTGTCTAATGTCATCCTCTATACACCAAGCACCAAGTACAATGTGAATATAACTGATCCATGCATGTAGATGCAAGAATATATCTAAAGATCAAAGGCTGGTTTCACAGACTTTGGTTAGCACTAATCTTGGACTACCTTACGGTAAGTATGTGCTAATCAGTCTCTGAAACCATGCATATAAGATTAATTGATTAATCATGCAGGTTAGCTTTTAACAGTTGTGAGCTAAACAAAATATACCACATCTTAAATCTACAAAAAAAAAAAAAAAAAAAAACTGCATTTGTTTTGGCATTTTAGGGCTTCATGCTAAAAGAAAAATGTTGATAATATGAGAATCTTCATTTGTCAAGCATCCTAAATGCAGGACATACCTGTAAAAATGACTGCTACATAGGTCCTTGTAATATCTATGTGATATTACAACAGCCCTATTTAATCCACATGACAAAAGGCTCTCTAAGTTCCTGCCAAGCCTCCCTATCAGACTCGCCCTATTTCTATATCTAGCCTCTCCATCTTGTTTTCTGCCTTTCTATCTCTATTTCTCATTTCATTTGATGGTCACCACTTTGAGAGCTATGTCTCTAGACCTTTTTACTTGTTTTCAGCTCTTGAACAGTTGCAGATTTCAAGTTAACTGTAACATCTGATAAGCAACTTGAACCGCAACTGTTTAAGAGCTGAAAACAAGTACAAATGTCTAATTAAGCAGAATATTAGTTCAATTAAGAGTCTAGTTAAGTAATTGAGAGCGGCTGGAATGAAAACCAGCAGACACAGGGGGTCCCCAGGACCGAGTTTGAGAACCCCCTACTATATCTTACCAGCTCCTATGTAGCTCCAATGCAACAGTATAATACTGTTTGGTTTTCTTACTTGAGTGACCATAGCCTTATCTAACCTAATTACTCCTTTAGGATATACTAACCTGCATGAAAATGATGTAGCAAACATTCAGAATATTTAGTTTATTATTCCTTGTATTTGTATTAATGGGGCACAATCAGATCTAAATTATTCTACCACCTTATTCACATGCTCTATGCTCTTCCTTCACAACAACAGACAGTACATAGTGTGCCCACAATGTTGCTGTTCAACCACTCACTTTCCACATGCAACCAGCTTTTGTTTTCGAACGTAACAAAATTGTGAAGAAACAGCAAGGTCCATGCAATACTTTAATTGGTTTATCATTACATTTATAATTGGGTACTGAAAAGGTTTTGCACATTCATAAAACAGTACAATATTCTTGTTTATAGATTCAATTACATTTATAAAATATACCAGTATTTAAATACATTCATAAATACATAAATAAATAAATAAATATGAATAAGTGTAAATGATCATATGTTGTAATAAAGTACTATTTACTGTAATTTAAGCATAATGTTGGGGTATGTATTGATTACAGTACAAAAAGCTCTCTCTAATTTCATGAATCACAAATCTTAGTTGTCACATAATATTTTATAAACCAATACATGGTCCACGATTTAGAAAAGGTCATACAAATAGTAACTATAATCTTGAAGTTCTATTTTATGAGTAATGAATGGCCATATCATAAATGTATTTATGCTACAGAATTGACTGGAAATGCTTTGCAGAGTGCAATGCAAGTATATGACCCTTAAAAGAAAAATAATGTGAAATGGCAGATTTATTCAGTAACTGATGTGCAGTTTGTGCCACTTAAATAAAGCTCTAAACAAGGTTTTGAACCGAGTGCATATATTATATATATATATATATATATATATATATATATATATATATATATATATATAAATATATATATATATAAACCATTATGTGAAATCCCACCCTTCCCCTACCCCCCGCCTTTTGTTTAATTCTCTTATTTATATATTGAAATTTACACAAGTGATGTATCAGCAATTCCACAGACAACATTCCAGCACACATTGACAAACTGGTAGATTTCTTGCTGCTAAGACTACCTGTACAAATTAAATGGATTATGGCTGTCTGATACACAGCTGACATGTCTCAATGGGGCTCCCCTTAAAAAGAACTTACCCATAGGGTACAAAGAGTGCAATATAGGACAATGCGGGTGGGATGAAATGAGGTGGTGCTCTACCAAGGCAACACGAAGACAGTCCGGCAGTTTAGTCATGTCCCTTACATTTCAAAGTTTTTATGTGGTACAACAGTGTCCGCATATAGGAACACCTCTTAAGAGAACACTTTGCCTACGGGAACACCCTTGTGGTGAAACAGATTTTTTCCATTGTAAATGCTCCGCCTAAAAAGAACAGGAACTTCACTAAAAAGAAAACATTTTGGCACCGCTAGAGATTCGTATACAACTGATACAGTACTGTTTTGTAATCTGATAACTCATCACCATCAAACTTAAATTCAAATGGTTTATTTAATCTTTTCAAATGTGACCTTTCATCGTGAGAGTGTCTTGATTGTTTTTTTAAATATTTCCAGAACCGCCACCAGATCACTGCCTCGTTTTGTATTCTGATTTTCACGAGTGCACCTCATCATTACAAAATGGCATGTAAACAAACAGGAAATTGTTCGAGCTCCTGAAAAAAAAACCTGAAATCAGACACGAGCCACCGAGCAATTTGGCGTTTTCAGTTCAGTTCATGTGATTATTCTGTTAAATAATTTCTGTGCATGTTTTGAATATTGATCCTCTACAGGTTTTCATAATTAATCTACAGCTGCGGCTGCTGCATTTTCTAACGTGTTACTTTAGTTTGACAGCTAGTTTATTACGTTAGTTTGTCTGTTACTATATTAGTATAGTTTATTAACATACACTTGCCTATTGCTTTTCTCTTACTTGTTCTGTTCATTTTATATGAACGTGTGTAATGACAAGCAATAAGCATTTATTTATTGATTGATTTATATTGTGTCTGGCGATCAACTCAGGCTTAACAAGAGGACACTTAGCTTGCTTCCCGAGGGGTGTTCTCTTAGCCGAAGACTACTATGTATTAAAATAAATCATTACGTATCGGGTGATAGAGCTGGATTTTAGGTTTCTATCTATGTATCTATCTATCTAAATCAATAGATGTTTCTTTATGTCTAATTATCTATGTATGTCCTATGTTGCCAACAATCTTCTAATCTACCAAAAGTTAAATCTGATAATAAGATCAGAATGAAATAATACAAAAAAGCAGTAACTGGTGTAAACCTTCTCCCTTAACTTAAGAGAAGACACTTGGTCCCGGAGTTATGAAAAAAATAACACTTGATAAAACTTTATTTTACAATATCTCATGATGGCTGGGTATCCTCAGTCAACCATGGTAGGGCACCACTGACTGATCATTTGGCACTTCATTAATCTTGGGTTTCTAGGCACAATGTGAAAGAGTCAGTTTGGTCAAACCTTCCCCATGCATTTTGTATAACAGTTTGAACTCCGTTGGAAGCTGGTGGGACTCCTGCCATTTGGTAGTGAACTTGGTTCCCTTCTTGTCGTAGTAGTGGTAAGGCAGGTCTTTCCCTGTGTTGGGGTCCCACCCGAATGGCCAGAATCCGTACAGATGGATCTCCTCACACATTGAAGAGGCCAACGTGTACATAAGAATGCCAGTACTTAGACGTTTAGGAGCTAAGTGTTTGGTCTTCCAGTACCTGTGAAACATCGGACACTCTCGTTAGGTCAGACGAACAAAATTGTGCACAGCATTTGTAATGGTTTGAAATGTATTTTCAATCCTCAATTCTTTTTTTAAATCAATTAGTAGCAAAATAAACCCATCTCATAATATACTGTAGCTCTTACAAGGTAATTAGAGTGCAAATAGCATATTCGAGTATGCAAGTATTCTACTTTTTACTGCTCTGTAACACAATTTTAACTGCAAGTAAAGATGACAAAAATAAAGCCAACTACAATTATAGTGAACTTAAACTATATTTAATTGTTTTTTTAATTTTATTTTATTCACTTTACTGCCCTTTGGTCATACTGTTATTATAATGTAATCACATTTACATCTGCTTTTCACACAACAAATTCTGGTACGATGCAAAAGAATAGTTATTATCTTTATAATAGACATTCATGCAAGGAAATAGGTTTAATACTGAGGTCTCTTAAACCCAGTAAGGAAATCAATTACAGCAAGTCTACATCATGCCTTAACTTATTTATTTTGTTTGTATTTAAAACCTGCCAAGTGATATATTTTAATAAGATTGCAGTGGTGTATCCTCCAGTATCTGTGACATTGAAAACCTTTTTGTCAATAAGATCAATCCCTTTGAATTTAAACAGTGATCACTTAGAGCAGGGGATAAACTAGGATTAGTTTAGGTCCTTTTTTAATTTTTGTAAGAAATTACTCATAGCTTTGTTCAGAAGTTAACCGGAAAATGAATGTATGTCATTGCTTTCAATGCTTTCTGGTGTCATGTCATATTGGAACACTCTTATTAAAATCAAAGGGCACACACATACTTTTAAAAATTAGAAATATAAGGTAATAGTTCTACACTGTGAGTTAGAGGAACTGGAGGGTTATAATGTCACAGCTTCAATAAACTACATCCGTTCTGATTAACATGGCAACCATTTCAGCAGCATTGATGTACTTACAAATGCAGATGTGTCATTACAAACAAAATTACTTTGTGAGTTAATAATGTAATTACAGTGTTAATATCCCTGTAACTGTGTAGTTGCACTAATATTATAAATGCATCATCATGTAATAATTAATTAGGCAAAACATTCTCCCTGATTTCAAACACTTACAACACAATATTCTTTATAGGGCAATAACCTAGCTGTTATCATTCACTTGTTTAGTATTGGCCTTTTGACTTACTAATATCACTCCCTCAGTAATAAATTGAATTTGTGGTCGCTACTTTCAGTTACACTGTGCAACAGTAACTCTGAAATAGATTCAAACACTTAAGCGCATTATAGAGAGCTGGTAGTTAAGGTTTTTTGCAGACCCATCGCAAACATGATATAAAAGAAAAGGGAGGAAAGGGAGTGGCTCTTACCTATTAACATGCTGCATTATATTTCCTGGCCAAGCCAACTTCACTTTTAACTGTCCCTTGTGCTCCACGAAGAAATCTACCAGGGTTCTGGTAACTGTTGCAGATGTATGAAAGAAAAAAGCAGGGATCCAAAGAATGGCCCCATCCAGCTTTTTCAGGCTAAGGAAAAAGTTATTGCGGTCTTGGATGGTAAGAAGGTTGTTATAGTACTTTTCAAGGATACTAGGGTTAAAGGTTGTGAGGTTTGTCTTCCTTCCAACGTCTTTTTGGAAAACCTCAGTTGGGGCAAAGTTGCAACGGAAAACAAAATCGGCTTTATCTATTTCAGATCCGCACTTGCTTCCCGTGAGGATCCCACTGTTTCCTACCACAGCACAGACATTGTAATGCTTGTTCATTACCGGCGATGCATCAGGAAGCAGTGATTTAAAGTTATTGCTAATGGAAAACACGTATTTATGGCTGGAATAGTCATAGTGCATCAGCTGTCCAACTCGAATTCCGCCCTTGGTCAAAGTGAAGTTTTTTGCCACATCAATGTAGTGAAGAATTTCTTTCCTAAAACAAAATGTATATAAAGATATGTATAAATGTAGAGTTTTACTCATGTTATAATTATAATTATTATATATATATATATACGAATGACTATCATTCACCTTAAGCAAAAAATTATTATTAACACACAATGGGCTTGATTCATCAGCAGATTTGCTTCAGAAAAACACATTCTATAAAGTTAACAAGCCAGAAATAAACAACTCAGACATTTAATGTTGGGGCTTGTAGATAGTCTTAATATGTTTGTAATTTATTAAATTTTCTTACAGAAAACAAAAAACCCTACGGAAAGAAAATCTTGTATTGCCTCATTCATTAGCCAAATAAAATTGCTGGCACTGACCAGAAACCTTAAATTTCCAGATGTAATTGGTCTGAAACAGCTAATTTTGGAAAAGTGGAAATACAAAATTGGACTGTGGCTGATGTAATGGAATAATGGAGCTTTACAATGAGTGCTGTCATGCTAAGAGCACTCTCACACACTTAGAATTGACCACATTGCATACTTTGCATAAGGTTTATCTGTAGTGTTTTGTTATGACTTGTTCTAGACCTTTTTATACAAATGGTTTCTGTTTCTTTTTCAGTGTGTGCGTGCTGTCTAAAATGGAAGGTGATGCCTTACCTCCCTTCTCACTGCGACCCCTAAATTGTCTACTCCACAATTACTGTAAAATGGGGCAGGGCACTGGGTTTACATTAGAGATGTAAGAGCACCTCTCAGTCTGGGAAGCAATCGCTTATAAACCTGAAGCAGTAAATACAAATGTAAATCTGCTGGTTTTAAAATAAAGCACTCAATCTGAAACATTTGTGCGTCTTTCTCTTTAAAAGTTGGGAGTCTCTGAACTTGTTTGGATAATCATTGTAGTTATGTGCATGTTGCTCTTCACCATTCCATTCAAAACATTAAAGTGCAATATTGGACCAACAGAACCAATTAGAATAATTGCGAACACAATATAAATGTAAAATATCAATGAAGATGGCATTTGAAGCTATCAATTCTTAAAAGTTCTGACATTATTACTGGAGGAGCATTGGGATGCAGCCACGTGGAGGTTTCACCACAGCTAGTGCTTGACAGTGGGTGCTCCCTGGTAGCAGAAAGCATGCAATGAAATCTTTATTGATATTTGAGATTTTCCAATCCCATAAGATTAATACTAATACCAATCAATGCCCCCCAACACCTATGACTGTGAGAACTCAACATATGGGACACTTACATACATACTGATATAAGGATTTAAACTGTCTTTTGATGTGGGGGGGTCAATACTGCAAAGCACAGGGTAATCAACATGTTCACTGAAGTTCTGTTATTTCTAGTCACTTTTTCACTAGGGTAGATTTCAGAAAATGTACTGTATGTCTTTCTTAAATTCAAGTGAAGTCACTGTATAAACTCATTTATTATGAAAATATTTGTACCATCATTGGTGTAATATACGTGTTTTAGTGTCCTTTGACTATTTGTGAATTTGAGTTGACCATCAAAAACAGCAAACGTTGTCATGTTGTTGTCTAAATTTAACTATAAGTGACTGGATTCATACAAAATGGCCTCACCTTTGCTGTAAAAAAGCAGTTCTATTAAATTTCCATTTAGATGTCTTGTCTTGCAGTTCGTCATTTAGAGCATTTGTGAGTGGTATGAAAGAAGGGTCCAGAAACTTCATTGCAAACTGTGACCTGAAAAAAAGAGTCCATTTATTTTCAATTAGAAAGGAATGGTAACACTGAAAGACAGCTGTTAAGTGCAGTTCTAATCAATGGCCCCAGCTTAATGCAATCATTTTAAAAGCCAATTAATTCACTCATTTAAAATGTAGGCCTCATTTTAAAATGCCATTTGTTATTATTCCCTCTGTTCTTCCCAACACACTGTTCCTCTGACAGATATTAGCCTATTATAAATACACTTAAAGGCACGGTTCCCAGTACAATTTCAGTTTAGCATGTGAACTGCACATCAATTCATACATTTTGCAGGTTTTATTAAGTATATTCTGAAATATTATTTGTTTATCTAAGGTAAGCATTGCAATGTCTCCAACAGCACACAAACATCGTTAAGTCTTTTTTACATACTGAATGGTTATGCATTGCACACTGTGATGCTGCATAAATATTTTCTGATCTGTTCTTTTGTTATTAATGTATTTTTAGGCGCACATTTTTCCTATCCTTCGGTCCATTCTATATTCTCCTACAAAATGTCTTCCTCTGGTAAAGGTGTAAATAAATGTTGAACATTTACGTGCGGGTGCTGTAAATCAGCACCCTGAACAGCTATCTATACTAACAATGGCGTCAATGCAATGCACTAAACTGCAGGCCACTGAGAATGTGTATTAGCTCACGTTATGCACAGAATCAACACGCAATAAAAGCCATTGGGTACTATTTGTGTGTGTGTGTGTGTGTGTGTCTATATGTGTGTATGTGTGTGATATATATATATATATATATATATATATATATATATATATATATATATATATATATATATATAAACTAAACTAAAAAAAAAAAAAAAAAACACTGTATAATTTTGCGGTAAAACGGTTTTGTGGTAAACGTGTCAGTAATGTTGATTTATTTTCCCAATACAGCATTCACCCGGGAATGTAAACAATAATTGTACTCTATATTTTAACTACAGTTTAATAGCAAAAGACCATTAAAAAAAGGTTGTATACATAAATAACGTTAATTTAACAGAAAGCACGTAAACATGCAAACAAAATGGTAGGGTCTGGCAGTTATAATATATATCATAAAATGTTTTAAATACTTAATCGTCATGATTACAATTCCTATTTCAAGCTATATTTTGAACAACGCAGCAGAAAGCAAGGCGCGTGCGCCACTAGATATGCCTGTTATATTCTGAAGGCCTCTTGGATTCTATGATGTAAGACTTGTTTCAAGCAATTATCATAATTATCAAATTATCAGTTTTTTTTTTTTCAAAGCTAATGATTGCAAGTAATAAATAAATACTATCAACGGCAACCAAAGCAATCACTGCATTGCATGAGCATGCTGAAAACATCCGGTTAAATACACATTGTAGATAAACATGCATACTTACCGAAATCCAGCATGAAACATATACATTCGAGGACCCCCTGGTCGTGCATACTTTTGGGTAGTGAAGATATTATCTCTCTTGATTGACACGTAGCTGATTAAGGATAAAATAAGCAAAGCGACACTTAACATTACCAAACCCAGCGCGTTAGCTATGCGGACCATCTTGGCTTATTCTCATTACCGAGACAATACAGCTCAGAAAGAAACAAACTGCACATCCAATAATCGTAAAATAATAATACTAATAATAAAAACCCTAAAAAACATGAAGGCGGTGCTTAAAATATACACCTGCAGCTGGGTTTCTGAAGAATTAAAAATGGAGGGATTGTATGAGCTGCAGTTATTGAAATGGCAGCTGGTTGCGTTGGTGATACGTCTTTGCTCAGATGCACCCTCATTCTCGTGCACGGCTCCAGACAGAGCTGCCATCCCTTCTCACATCCTGCATGATAAATGTGATTGGAATAATGCTTCCGTTCGATTCAAGCCACTGGATTTAATTAATTAATTAACTCACTCCGCCAGATATTTAAAGGAGACATAATCTTTCACTAAAAAAAAGTATAACAGATGCAGTTTTCTTGTACAGCAATGAGTTACATGGTGCATACATGTGCATGTATATTATTGCGTGTAGAATATATTACCAGTGTTGAGGTCGCTTTCCTGTATACATAAACATTAATCAGTATGCGTGCATCCCACAGTCCCTTAGCTGGTGAATCTCCTGCAATTGTCTCTCCCCCTCTCCCCTCCCCGCATGCAAGAGGTCTCCTTACTTTGCTATCACCCCTGTAAAAACTAGCATTGCATTTTTGTATGTAATGTTTGCAAACAGACTCAATGGTAAAATTAAGTCAGTCTGCAACCTTCTAACACTGTGTGACTCCCTCACCCAGCCCCCAGCCACTACCGACATGGGTCGCAAACAAGTACTTTATGATAACGCATTCATATATATATATATATATATATATATATATATATATATATATATATATATATATTTTTTTTGTTCAACTAAGCCAACTGCTTAATTAAATAACAAGAACGTTAGAACGTCTTGAAGGTGTTATAGTAAATACGCATTTCATATTTAAAAAAAAAAAAAAAAAACTTGCACCATAAGCTACTAGTTTGCATGCTTTCTGTTTAAGACGTTTGCAGTGTATTTGCAGTCAAAGCATTTTACTGGATACAAAGCATGCGAGTCATGAAGTAAAGCAGATAGTTGGTTACAACAGTGTAATGACCTGTACAAGACCACATGGAATGCTTTCTAGACGATGTTTATCTGTCAATTTTGCACACTTGAGACCTACATTTTTATCCCATGCTACAGTGGTAGGTGCACGTCACAAATCTTTCTATATATCTGGAGAATCGCTATGCAATTGTAATTCAACTTGGTATTGACATTATTTGTCGTTTAATTCATTGACAATATACGATTCTGGAGATATATGGGGACTTCTGTCTGTCTGTAAAACAAACGCAATATATAAAACAACTAAAAGGGAATTATCGCTACAGGAACCATCTCCCTACACAAACTAAATACATTTGTGAATTGAATCCCTACCCTAAAATTGTAGCAATTATCCTGGTTAAACATGCAGTGAAAACAGTCTTAGTTCACTTTCCCTAGATATCCACACAACCACAAATCTCCACACTGGTACACAAACAACAGAACAGCAGAGAACAAAGAAATTAGATTTTTAGACATGTGGCTAAAGTTAACTGGTAATGTTATCACCTGGCCACATGCAGCACTTGAAGTTTCAATTAGGCTGGGAGGGAAGTCTAACCTCCCAGCCATGCCATATCTAGCATACACTTTGTTTTTACAAAATTATGCAAATGCTATATTGTCAAACAAAACCAAAACATATTTTATTTGTAAAACTCACCACAAATACACGATTCACAGGGGCAGGACTCAGCCCTGCCACAGTCACACTTACATTTTGTACACGTGTCAGAATAACTGCTTATCCGGTTATCATGAAGCTTGGTATTAATATTATTTAACTCATGCTATTGAGAGCATCAGATTCTGGGGATATAGTGAGTTGTCACTTTGTAAATTCATCCATCTGTCTGTATTTACATTTATTTACATATACCTTGAGAATCTCTTTTTATATTATGATTAAACATTGTATTTCTTACAGTATTCTTACAATTCTGTACATACGGTTGATATTTGGCATAATCATCAACATACTGATAGCTTTAATATTGGGGGATGTATGTTACTGACATAGCATTTGTAGGAGAATCACTAATCATCATTTTTCTCCTGTTAAATATTTTTTGCTGCTTTGCTTGTATTTTATATTTCAGTTTGGACTATACTGATACTTCAAAGAGAACACTATAGAGGCAAACATCACTGCTTCTGTGCAACGCTTTCTGGTACAAAGTTACTTTGTGTGCTGTAGTTTCACTCTAAGGCTGTGATATATCACACAATACATGATTAGATGTGAACTACTACACAGGAAGTAATAAAATACCAGAGAAAAAAAAAAACAGCTTTCTGACATTGTGCAGTTTGCCTTTTAGCAACTGTCATGGCTAGTTCTCTTAAGACAAGTGAACCTTGATGCAGCATGTGAATAATAAACAATTACTTTATTCTGTACATATATGCCCCATTTCTTTGATATGATTGAGCTTCTTAAAGTAGGAGGAGTCAGTCTGGGGGAAATTTCCTGAAATTGATAGGTTTTATAGGACACCAACATTTGTAAGCATACTGCTTTATTGTTAGTATTTAAATTCATGGCATGTAAACAATGACTGCCTACTACAATAGAAAATTAGCTTGAGCTGTGATTCACAGCTATCATCAATCTGAGCAACCAGGCTCTCTTAACTCACTTCTTAAATGAGTATGTAGTCTCACTAGCACTGTCCTTTCTGGTCAAGCTGCCACACATTCCCTCTGATGTGTCATATTGAAACTACATATACTTTTATTTCTGACACAGATCATCATTTTATTCCTACAGTAAATCTCAATCCACTGGTCCTTTAGCTTTCCATCCCAGGGTTCATGAGGCTTTAAAAGGAGGACTAACCAAGCAGTGGACACTTCTGTTTCTTCTATCCACCTCTGTTTCTTCTTCTTTGTAAACTTGGTCAATTTTCCAATGTACCCTGGGGCATTTTTAGCACAGCAACTCCATTGCTCCTGATTGCCCCAGCCATAGCTTGCACAAGAAGTCTTCTTTTCTGAGGTTCTGCACACAAAAATCTTGGTTTTGGATTTTCCTCTCTTTCTCAGTCCCAGAGGTATCTTCTTTCCAGTAATACCCACTTCCATAACAGAATAGCTTCTTCATCGATTCATTCTTCTCATCTACTTTGTTCCTGTGTTGCTTAGTTCCACTCCTGAATTCATATAGACACTGTGCATTCTTCTTCTCCCCCATCTTTCACATCACCAGCAGGACTCTAATGCACTCTGTGTCTGCAGGCTATTTCTCTGTTGATGTTTTTTGAAGATTCACAAGGTTTCAGGGTCCAGTGAAAGGTCCTGTGTTTGTTCCAACCAGACCTCTTGAATATATATTTATTTGGTGTGTTTTTTTTTAATTTAAGAACACAGAAAAGTTTGTCAAGAAACATTTTTTCAATTGAATTGAATTGAAGTTCATTGGAGTAAGTTGTATTTTATTTTTATTTTTTTTTTAATTTTCAAGTGGAACACCATAAGAGTAATAAATAATCTATTGAAATTCATTTTAATTTTCAGACTGTTTTTAATATTGATCCAAACAGCCTTTCAATTTATAGTCTTATCTTATACAAATGCCACCAACTGGCTCTCAGAGACTACTCTATTTAATGTACTCTGGAAAGCAATACAAATGTTTAGATCCTATTAATGGATCCCACGTTTTTTGGAGTGATAGTAGGATCATAAAATAGCATATAAAATTGCTGCAGGAAAGAGCAGTTAAATTGTAGTTTCATTAAAGTGATTTTATTTGACTGTGAAAATGTGCAGTTGCCTAAGCCTCAATGTGTGGATTTATTAAGGTCTTCACACTAACAGGTGCAATTAAAACTATTTTTTCCAAAAGAAAAAATGTAATTGTTATGGACACATGGACAGTTCATTAAACTTGGTTGTTTCTTGCACGTTTTGTAATATTCAGTTATTCATTAAGCATTATTTGCAAACACGATGATGCATTTTATCTTAATTGTCTAATGGATTCTGTGGTTTCTATCATGACTGCAGCTGCAAACAGCAGCTGGAGCAAAGTTAATCAACATGACGACTCCTGGTCAGAAGTTGACAGACTAGTGATAGGTTGCCATGTTGTTCTCATGAGTATGCAACAGATTTATCTGGCAATTGGCAGCCATTTCTACAATGTTTTAAAATGGTGTGGTATCATCACTGCAGGTAGTCATAGCTACAGTATATTCAATGGAATGGACAATGCAGCAGCTCCACAGAAACACGTGTGTGTTCTCTGAGAGAATATCCTTTCACCTATAAGTGAAGTGGTGGAGAAGCCCCCTCCAGTCGTACGTCTAGGGCTTCTCTCCAAAGATCCTCTGAGCCTTTTGAGAGATCAGCTTGTTTTAATACTAGCTATTTGAAATGGGTGTACATGATAAACATGATCAAGTATTCCCCAGAAACCTGCCTGCAATTAAACTCACTTTGTTCTGTGGGACCTGCTGTCTGTGGCATGTTGATTGCAATGGTGTTTCTCCAGATGGTTGGGCTGCTCTTATTCTTTGCTCAATGTAATGGTCATGGGACCAGACTGCATTGTGTAGTGGCGTCTTATTAATGCATTACTAGCTGTAATAAGATTTCTGTTGGAAGCAATGCAAGTAGTAGTGGCTATTGGGGGGCGAGATAAGCTTTTCCTAACTTGTTGCGTTAAAGGCTTTTATCACATCACTTGCTACTGGCATCAATTTTAATCTTATATCTAGGCATGTCTTTCAATTGTAAGATGCCTGCCTGGAGCTTTCCTTGTGAAAAAGTATTTGTAATGCTATTCCTCACCCATTCTTTCAATTCTGGAACTCTATGCAAATGATTTGCCCCTGTGATCTCATTATAACAGTTGGGAATGTCGAAATGCTGAGATAATTTAACTTGTGGTCTTGGCATCACATTTTTTCCTAATCTTTAATATTCAGAGGGTGGAATATATGGGGTGGAATAATTACTAATTTCACATAGCTGAGATAAAAGTAGTCAAATCATGCATTTGTTAACATACTGTTTTGTAACACTTTGCTGTTTTTGCACATATGTTAAGACTGCTTCAAATGCTTTAAAACTATTTATTAATGTTCTTAAAAGTAATTTATATGCTTATAGATTGCAACTACAACTGCACTTTTATCCATCTGAAATTGAACACTTTTCAATTATTTCCCAGTCACGTGACTTGCAATTACTTAACATTGCTGAAGTAGACTGTCTCTTTTCTATTGAACTAGTCAACTATTTGTCTCTACTCCTATTCATACCCATAACAATTCTTTGAGTATGTATTCTCTAAGAGCCTATGTACCTGCATCCTCTGTAAAAAACAGATTTGGTACAATCATCTTCACAATCAAAGCTGCTTCCTCTTGAAACAGCTTACCTCCTGAACCTAAAACAATCTTACAGCCTGGATCTGGGGTCTCCATCGTGGATGGAGTCATACCACCTTGGATTCTGATCTTATCCCTTCTCAGAAACTAAGAAAAGTTAAGCCAGCTTAGTAAATGGATGAGGAATGCCAGGTCAGTTAGAGTTCCTGATTTGAGCTGTTCATTTATCATTGACAGAAGCATTAATTGGACACCTCTGTTAACATTTTTTTTTTCCTCATTAAAGCTTAAACCATGTTGCACACTTGATGGATTGTCACAGTTCTGCAGATTTTTCAAATCTGTTTCTCTGGCAATGATCAGTACTATTTCAACAGACTACCTGTGATTATGAATTGCTCCTCAATTTGATTCTCCCTTCAAAATTAAAGGGATGGACTTGAATCATATAGTAAGTGAAGGTCACCAGGGATGATATAGTACCTTCATGAAATCCATTGTGCATTTCGACCATGCAGCCCAAAATGCCTTTGTTATGTCTTAGTAGATTCCTGTTTAACACTAAATGTCTCACAGACACCATTCCTTGCATTATTACTAGCCATTCTCTATTGTGCCGTGTCAAATGCTTTTCTGTGGTCAATGAGGTGCAAAAAGTGGTGACAATCAAATTGCCATGACTCTTCCATTAGCTGCCTTAGGTTAAAGATCTGGTCAAGCATACCCTTGCCTCTTCTTGAGTGTGGTTTCATGCGCATGCTGAGATTGATAAAATCATTTGTTTTAATATGGTTGGGTATTTATCCTATCCTGTGTCTCTGCATCAAGCTGTCAGGTAACTTACCCCTCTTCTGAACAAAAATGAGCACCTTAGCATTAATACACAAAATAAGCACAATAACCACTTACTGAAAATATAAAATAGTAATTATTTAAGAAATGGACACATCACATTTGGAGATTTGTGATCATATTTCTTTCACTGAAGATCAACTTTTTTATTCAATTGGACTCAAGTGTGTTTTGGGTAAATAGAAGACTTCATTACAGTCTGATAATGGACACCATTCTTTTCGGTCAATCCATTAAAATGGGAAGTCAAACATTAAGGTGTCGAGATTAACCTTTGTTGGATCATTTTTCCTCAAGTGAAGTACCTCTGCTAATTTAATTGGTCGATATTCTTACTGGTGCTAATATATTTAAATTCTAACCAATCAAGATGCTAAAGTAGCAGGGATTGGATAGCATACTGAGGTATTTGGATATACTGCAATTAAAAATGTGGAATTACTGACTACAGATATGCAGAAAAAAACAAAAAAAAACAAAAAAAAAAAACAGTGAAATTACAATAGCCAGCAGGGAAAATACCAAAGGTAAATATTAACACCTGAAATGAGATTTGATTTTAGTCAAACTATTCACAGCTGCATTGAGAGGCCTGTTGGTTTAACATATTAGCACTAATCTTGGACTATCTTCTAAAATAACATAGTCCAAAATGAGTGCTGACCGGGATCTATTAAACCAGTTGCATATTTGGAGGAACTTAACCCCCAAACTTAACAATACCTCACTGTTAGTCATTTTCTTTTCTAAAATCAAAACCATAAGACTGACCTAGGAATCAGATATAGGGTGTTCCTTGCACTGTAGCAAAACCAGGGCAAATGTTCTGAGCACTGTGTAATATTTAGCGCAGTTCAACAAAACAGCAGCAACCAAATCTTTTTTTTTTTTAATTAAATAAAGATTTTTTAACTTGTAAATTATTTTAATTCATTTTAATCACATTTTATTCTCAAACATCTATTAAATTATTTCAATATTTGTTTTAACTACATTTTTACAACATTATTTTAAAAAACAGTGTATTTACTTAAATCTCCATATATTTAAACACTCAACCCTAAAACCTGATTCATTTATCTACTTTAGATTTAATTTTATACTGCTAATAAATAATTATCTACACTACTAAACTAAACTAAACAATACTAAAATCTGTATAATTGCCCCCGAGACGGGTTGTCCTTAGAACCTTTTAAATCCCTTCAAGATAGAGTTTGATTTAATTGCTATTAGAGCCTAAAGCCTAAAAGGTAAGCAAGCATTCTTAGCTTGGGGTTCAGTAATTATGTCGTGAACACCCGTAAAAGATGAGCATGGACATTAAGCTGCTGAGAGGATTTTTTGATGTGCAGTTTAGAGGTCAGTGGCTGCAAGACCAATGTGGGACAAGCTCCATTGGACACATTGCAAACCAAAGGCTACGGTTGCTTAGCAACTGAGTGACCAGGGAGCTCTGGTTTGATTGCACTCACTTCGGATCAATTTCAGCACGTGTTGAGCTGACAAGTATCAATCACTCTGACTCCCAATTGCACAGAGAAAGCTAATTCATTAAATGAGTACAGAAAGAGATCAGCAACAAATGAAAGCGAGTTCACACTATTAGAAACAGGTTAAACAGAGGCAAAAGCTGCATAAATCCCAGGCATGACAGGCTGATATTTTTGTGCGTGTGTCGATAGTTCTGTGATAAGTATTTATTGTCATATAACCTCATAGTTT
This sequence comes from Polyodon spathula, assembly GCF_017654505.1. Taxonomy (NCBI): domain Eukaryota; kingdom Metazoa; phylum Chordata; class Actinopteri; order Acipenseriformes; family Polyodontidae; genus Polyodon; species Polyodon spathula. Next base: position 96,482,206 of record NC_054535.1, read on the forward strand.
GAACCGATAATTCAATTGCTGGATGGATATTAAGGCTGAATTGTACAATACAGCTTGTTATGTTCATAGGAGAAACAATACAATATACTGCTTCTAAGACAATGGAGATAAATTATACAAACAGTTGGGGCTTTAAATATTATTTTATAACATATAATATCGTTCAGATATTATTTGGTAACTGTTTACACTATTCCACATTTAAAATGTATTTTAAAAACCTTAAAGTGTACATACTGTAATGAAGAATACACTTCTTTAAGTGTTAATTATTCTTGCAGTCATTGGTCTTGTGTGGCAGCCTTTGTTTAATGTTAAGCAAAAGACAACGCAATCTTTGGCATTATATTCAATCTGTGGTACATGTGAGAGGGATCGAAATGGTATTCTGGTTGAAAGAGAGGGTGCATAGCTCATCAATTAATATTAATAAGAACTGAGTACAGAGAAGTTAGAAAATGAAATGAAAAATTACATTGCATTGACTATTTTTTCACTTAGCATTTTTTATTTTTATTTTTTATTTGTATTAAATCTTACAAAAATTGTCCTAATGCACTATATTGTTTAATTAAGCATGTCTATTGAAATATCTGTCTATGTACCCATGAGCCCAATACAATTATTAGTTTAGTTGGAAAAAGCAAATATTAAGTAATATATATATATATATATATATATATATATATATATATATATATATATATATATATATATATATATATATATATATATATATATATATTCTATTGAATTAAATCATAATAAATGTGTTAATTTATTCAAAATAAATATAGTGCCACAATCCCTAAATCAGTACATTCATATTTTCCCTTTTCCTCAGTTAAATTCAATAAGACATTTCATTATCCCTTTGTGTCTCTCTATACAGCACCCTCCTAAAGTAATCTAAATAGAGGGGGTTGTCAGAAATGATTAATTTACTCATTACCTTGTGCATACCTAATTTACAATATCCAGAATCAATATTTTCAGATTTTCCTTTATGAGTTTAAAGAAATTCTGTATAACATTACAATCCATCAGTACATGTTCCAGCTGCTGTATCAAACCATACGGAATCTTAAAGTTTTCTCTGGAACATTTATTCTGTTCAGGTTCCATGTAAAACCACTCATATTTAAAGAAGAGCCCACATACAGGTATATATAGGATCGCATTATGGAATATCCTATGTTCTTCTGTATAATAATGATTCTTTATTGAACCTTAACAAAATAGGCCCCAGAAAGGAAACCAATGGTTATGAATTCCAATGAAGCATCATTCAAGGTGGTCCTAGATATAATCTGGATCCTGGGCAACTCAAAGGAAACTGCTAGATTCCTTTCTATATCATCAAGTCATTACACACATGTTTTTATCAATTTGCCCTGTCCTAATATAGAGAGAGCCCCTTTGTGTCTTTTTGATCCATTCTGCAGTGCAGTTTTTGTAACATTGTTAAGATGAGTGAGGACCACCACGTATTTATGATGCATTTTTGAAAATGACAACGCTTTGAAAACCAAGTGGAACGAGCACAGCGGTCGGCAGCCAAAATATCTCATGTAAAAAGTCAAGGTGAATAATATATACCGACTCAGGTCTAACTGATCACAGAGACTCTTACTATTTTTCACGTAACGTTTAAACTGCAGTTGTGCCCTGAGTCGACTTAGGTCTACTATCGAAATTACAATACGTGCTCGGTGACATCACACGATCACTGAAGGGATGACGAGTTTCCCCTCCTCAAACCACAAAGGTGGAAGAGACAGAGTGGTATTATAAACAAACAATACAGTGCCCTGTTCAAATTGCAGGAACTAAGTTGACCATACGGCTTCGTGTTCAGCGGGACAGTTTTGGAACACTTCAGGCTTTTCAGCTGACAACCCAATGCATTCCGGTAAGCGTAGTCCTGCTTCTCTTAAAGGAAAGAATGGTACCTGAGACAGGTAAAACGCACCAGAATGCATTGGGTTGTGAGCTGAAAAGCCCGAACTGCCCCGAACTGTACCAAACATGGAGCCATATGGTCATCTTAACGGGGACTCATCTTAAAAAATATATACTTATCTTGCAATCTACGAGAAAAATGGTTATTCGTTTAGCCAGTGTTTGACAAAATATAACAACTCCTGACCCATTTGTTATGTGAAGGATTTCACCTTGAGTAAGATAAGTAAATTTGCTGTTTATTACTGCAATAATACAGACCTTTTTGTTTTCAAAAGAACTCTGTTCTGTTTCTTCACCAATATTATCTCACCTTGTGTGTGTGTGTTGTATATATATATATATATATATATATATATATATATATATATATATATATATATATATATATATATATATATATATATATACATATATATATATACGTATTGATATAATAAAAATCCTTTATATCCTTTATTAGTTAAAATAGGATAAGCAGCCACAGGAATACTGGAGAAAAAATACATTTGTATACAATTGCAGTAAACGTCAAAAAATAAAAAAATTTTAGCCTTGGAACAATATTTATGACTGCTGATTATTAATAATATTACGTAATAATAATAATAATAATAATAATAATAATGCAGCGATATAGGTTAACGCAGGCAGGCGCATCACACAGGGTGAGGCAATCCACACACAGACGGAAGGCGGGCACGATCCCGGGACCTTTTGCAATAAAGCATATCACCGATACCATTGTACAAAAGAGCCGGCTCCTTTGCAAAGAGTGTATATCGGGCTCATGTCCCTGTGTGTGATTACATCACCTACCAGCCCTGCTGCTACCTACCCCCATGCACGTTAAAATAGTAATAATTTTATATAAGTACACTATCTAAATTGTTTGCAATTATTCAAAACATTTTGTTCCTTTTTTAAAAAACAAAATGACAGGGACCTCAAATTATTAAAACAATATTTAAAACTTAGAACATAACAGGTAAAACGCAATTCTGTAACAGGTCAATTATAATAAAAAAATGCAGAGCGGCGGTTGCACAGATCTGACGCCAGATCTGCCACTATTTCTCAGTATATGTATTTATTTTGTGTTACCGCTTAGAGTGCTCTCTGGATTTGAGTTTCGCCCCAGCTCTGATTTCTAGCTCGCCCCAGCTCATGCCGCGGTTGTCAGAAACAAAACAAAAACAAAACAAAAACAAAACATTTGTAAAATAAATAAATAAACAAATAAATAAATAAATATTGTGTGTTCTTAAGTTAATCATTGGTACATTTATTTAAATAACAATAAAAACAAACAACAAAAATATCTTGTGTTAAAGTGTGTTTGAAACTAAACCAATAACAAAGTGGCTTACAATAAAACTAAAATGAATGAATTAATTTTATAAATTTTAATACCAGGAAACACAAGACAACTTTTTCCTGACAACTTTTCAAACAACTAGTTGTTTGGGACATTTCAAGTATTTTTCTGTACTGTAAAGAGGTAAAGCACCAATGTCAATGCTTAAAAATGTCAAGACCAACTAGTTGCTTCAGCAGTTACCTGATACAGGACTTAAATCTCAAAATGCTCTTGAGCCACGGCTGAAAGGACTGAAACAGGACATATACTGTCCAGAAATTCAATTGATACAGATGTGTCTTCATAGATTCCAAAACCTTCAACCTGCTGCCATTATAAAAATATACAGCACTTTAACCAACCTGAACCTATAATGCAAGGATGCGATGGGGAATGTTCTAAACATACATTATTAGTATTTAAAATGTTTCATGGTAATATGTTGAAAACAGCTAATAATTGGTGCCTGCCCCATCCACTAAGAAATAATACCAATTAAACCTCAAGGATCACCTTAGCCAATAATATTACAGGAGATCTGAGGCAAAGTGGCTGAGTGGAAACAGGTGCATGAGTGATGAAGTGCGGTAATGAAACAGACAGAGCCTTGTAATCTGGTTTGGGAAGTGATTTTTATTTATATCCAGGTCTGGTGACCAGTAACAATAATCCCCTGGGAACACATAGCAATGTGTACTGCATGGGGTAAACAATAACAGGCTTGCAGACCCAAACACCAAACAATAAGTATCCGTCCCACAATAATACCCACACAGTCACCAGTCCTGGGTGCGGGCAGTAGTGCTCGTGGTGGGTGATACAGTTTATTTTGTGACAGTAGTGCGGTGCTGTTCCAGCTTAGTGCTGGCCCTCGGCGACTTTTATGCTGTCACATGACCCCTTGGTAAACGAGTGCAACCGTCTCTCCAATCTACGGCTGCCACGTTGTTTCCCTTCTGGGTCAATGCATTATTGCAATGGAGTCCTGCCCCCTTTCTAGCTGGCCGACTTCCCTTGAACCCTGAGAAAGAATTGTCAGGCTAGCCTGTCCAGGCAACTCTGTTGATGCTGCTTAGCGCCCTCACAGGTCGAGAGGGAGATTTACACCCAAGAATCAATGTGTTTCTGTCACAAGATCTTACAGGGATATTTTTTTTAAAAAAAGAATGCTAATTAAATTAAAAAATAAACTATTTTGAATAAATTATTTTGCTAATTGAATGCTGTGCAATCTATGATATGTGATGAAGTCACAAAGACTGCAATAGGATTCCATAAAACAAGACTCAAATTCTGTCGGGTGAAATTACTGCCATTTTTTATTTATTTATTTACCAAAGAATGGTTTACACACCTAATGCAGGTGGATTGTAAAGAGACAGTAACCACACACTAACCTACATCTATCTTCCAAATCACTAAATCATATTTAAAAATCTATTTCATATTAAACTCTTTCTAGCCAGGTCAATAGAAATATGGAGTCTAGAAAGGCTGATCTGTCTAGACGTACATATATATAAATCAAATGAGCATAAAGAGGATTTTTACACAGATGTTCCTTTGCTCTTCTAATCAAGTGGGGCTTCTCTAAACAACACACAATCCATTCTTAAATCCTGCTACTTGAAATGTAGATAAGTATTACTGTAATACATGTGGTGTTCACTTGAAATTTACATAATCTCCTTTGGAATTCAAATTTAATTCATACGAAGGAGATACCTCTCTGCGGCATTAAAAGTAAACCTTACCAATTGTTTGTTGCATGATTTTGCAGTAGTTAAAATGAGCTAATGCTTAATTATAAGTGAGACATAAATCCATGTTGCAATCCCCACATATTCTGGTAATCCTTTAACCCTTAATTCATTAAGACACAATCACTTCTGTAAACACTTTGAACCAGCGTCAGTAAAACTGATATTAGGTGTTCCTTTGTACCCTTAGAAAAGTTGCATTTGGAACTGCACTGTGGTAAAAGCAAAGAAAAGTGTACTAAAGCACTGTGAAAAGTAGTCAACCGTATATTTTCCATACATTTTAACAAAATGGTTTAACATGAAGCATTAAATCCACAATTCAGAGATCTTGATTTTCAAAACCTTGGTACTTGTATACTAAAGATAATTAGATCCTCCACTGATTCGATAAATAAAACCTAACCTATTACCAGGTTTTAAAAAAGAGTGTTTGAATGTTCGGAGCTGAACCTGCTCCAGATCTCAAAACCTATTGGTTGAAGAGAAGTGAAGACAAGGGGAGACCGAATCTCTTGTAGGCTTTGGTCTGCTGTGTGTGACAGGGGGTATTGCATGACTCATAAGGAGTCTTATAACCTTCACTGAGCTGCTGGTACAGAAAAAAAAACAGTCTCCTGTATTTCGCATCGGCAAATTTAGCTTGACCTAATTCATGGTATGTGAAAAGATGATAAAATATTGATTTCTTTTAACAAATATTTGACAAGTAGACAGTATCTGTCAACTGCAAAAACTGTAATCTTGACTCGGGTAATTAGCAATTGAATTATATGTGAACCCTTGTGGCCCAATTTCTCATGGTGCCCACTGATCAGCGCAAGCTATCCTATTAACCTTATGAGAATGAGAGTGAATGTAGCTTCATTCATAACTGATCAAATATTCTATTATTTTCACTAGGCTTAAAGACAGGCCTCTATCTTTTTTTTCAGGCCATAGCTTCTTTTAAAAGATTAAGGACTGTGGTATATTTGTGGTAATAAGCACATAACTGGTAACAGAATTAGCAGAAGTTCGAAGAAAGGGTCAGCCAATTATGCTGTTATATATAAAATATGGGTATATTTAAACAAATTGACCTTGACAGGTGTCAGTGAAGCTCCAGGTGAACCAAAGGAAAGGTTCCTTCATATAAATAAAAATAGGTTTGTGTCCACACTGTGGAAAAAAGAAAACAGCTTCAAAAGCATTTTTTTATTCAGAATTCATCTGTAGAATCCTAGTTACAGGCTCTTTTTAACAAATCAAATGACAGAATGACCTTTCGACTCTGCTGCAACAAAGATTCTACAGAAAGATAATGCCTGGTAGATTATGATACAAAGAAAATGAGTAATAATTAATATTGGAGAAACACAATTCAGAATTGCTCAGAATTTAATTTGATAACAGGTAATGGAAAAGTGAACAAGTAAATAAAATGACATTAGACGCTACAGTAGTTTAATATCATATCATTATATATGGCTAACACTAGGCTCTTTTGTTTTTTTTTACAATGACATAATAGCATTACAAAATAAACATTTATTTAGTAGGGAGAAGACCCCATTGAGGTTCTTATCACATTTTCAGAGCTGGTATATCCTGGAACCAGTATTCTCCAAAGCATAAATACATTAGTAGATAAGAGATATAATATATAAACAATTAATATATAGGTAACATAAGTAAATGTTTGACAAGAGTTTAGATAAGATAGAGCTTGTTCACAATGGCGTTTGAAATATAGCCAGGAACACTGGACCTTTTGAGATATCCTTGCTAGCTAATTTTATTTTGATCCTTTATTTGTCATGGGCATTCGAAATTACAGTGGTGATCAAAAACTGATATGTTCAGTGAGGCACCAAAGGGAGTCATAAACAGGGTTTGAGACCTCCTGATGCCTCCTGGTCCCAGACTAACCCCGAGGCACAAGGCCACACAGAATCCTAACCCAATTTGTGCTTTGAACCTAGCAATGCAGAGTAGCCTCTTCACAGCCACCATACTGGTCCACAAGTTTTTCGAAGTATGCTGTGAGGGTCACCAATGTGTCTGTGTCTGTGTGTTTGCTTTTTTTAATGACTGGGCTGCGAGGCAACATGTGCTTTTCTAAAACTTGGAATCCAAGCAAGCAGAGATCTGACAATGTGGTTGAAATGTCATGCTGAAGCTCAGCATTTTCCAGGAGGAACCCTGATGGATCGTTGTGTTTATTTTGGAACACATGCTTTTGAAAAGGGCCTTAGGTAGCAGAGAAATAGTTAGTCCCGTGGCTGAAGCCTGCTGAAGCAGTGTGATGTTCACTAACCTTCTCACAGGTGAACACTAAGTCTCTGGAGTAGTACTTACTGCCTGTAATAATATTACCGCTCTGTGTACTACACCAATCTCTGAGTCATTTTTTCAATTAAAAAAGGGCCAATGCTCTATTAACCTTTTGCCTGCTGCCCGCATTTGTCATAGGAACATTGTTTGGGAGATTGCTGCCCCTGTGTTAAAGTGGCTATATATTATTGCAGACTATCTATATGGTTTCAATCATCACAAGAAGCCAGCTCTTCAAATATGAAATATCATATTTCAACTGAGATACAAATCATTTTTCCTGCCTAAGCACTGTCTAATTTCTGGATGGAAGTCATAGCAGTGAAAATGTTTCCAGTTGGATTCATTTTTCAATAGTTTTAAAAATGTTTATCCTTAAAGAATGAACTGTGGTGTAAAAATTAGAACTTAACTGATAGGCACTTATCTGTACAATAATCGTTTTTTTATAAACTGAATACTGTTTTTTTTTTTTAATTAAGGCTATTCAATGTATATGTCATCTTTTCAAGGTTTAACACAGATTTAGAATCTATGTTTTATTTGAACACCTTGGCAAAATGCCCTTTCATTCAGAAATGGACATGAACCAAATAAAAAGGTTGTATTCAGAAAACAGCACATGTATTGCATCTCTTCTTACATGATTTGTTGAGCTCCCCACATAATGGTAAACATAATAATATTTTGTATAATAGTGTATGAAAAGCTTGCCACTATTTTAGAGGTGAGGCAACATGTCCGCTTCTTCCCTTGGAGATTTACTTATTTTCTTCTGTCTTGAAGTTTCATTCCTCTTCCACTTATTTTCCATTGCAGCTGCATCTTCCTTTCAGGACCCTATGAGTCCCATCACCTAGCCTTGGTTAGCCTATATAAAGTATCACTTTATATAGATGGTGACTCCTTTTTACCCAAAAGGTGAGATTATTAGAAGTTAGAAACTTTGGTCTAGGTTGTGAGATGCTGGAGAAAGTGATTTTTTTTGTTTGTTTTTTTCCCCCAGAAAAAAAAAAACTATTTTTGAAAAGGTGAACTCAGGAGAAAAAGCAAAGTAAGTCAAAGGCACTTAACCAATCAGAACAATTTCTTAAACAGTATTTTCTTGAATCGTTTTTCTGATCATTGAAAACATCATGCCCAAGGAGACTGCTGTCCAAACTACATTAATTTTACTACATTGAGCTAGTGATACAGTATAAGACCAACTATAGTTACCTTGGTGAATTATTTTTGCCTGACTTTTAAACGGCACTGTGAGTAACATAATCCCTTGAAAGTTCAGTTTTAAAGCTTTTGCATTTCAGTTTGCCATCTTTATTCCAAACTCTTCTGAAATTTAATCAGAGTGCTGATTTTGACAGTATTGCACATGTTACCAGGGAGACACAGCAAGGGGGGGGGGGGCAGGCTGGGTGACACACCCTCTCAAGTAACAGGAACACTGGAACTCAATTATCCAAATTTAACTGTAAAACTGTAGCCTGTAGCACTTGAGTTCAGGCTAGCAAATATGACCTTATTGTTTCACTTCTTATTTATTGTATAATAAACACGATGTCTTCCTCCCTTAGCAATGGATTTAATTGAAACTGGTCTCTAGATCATTGCAGTTATGTCTATGCACAGTATGTATTAATAAAGCAGAAATTGTTATTGAAACTACCTGCTGTTAGTTGAGAGAACGATCCATGGGTTATGAACCAACTGTGTAACTGCATGTAATAAATGTAATTGTATCTTGTAGTGTATTTAGAGCTTACTTTTGTTCTCAAATCTTCCCAATATTAGAGGAGAATTTGGGAATAGAAGTATTCCCCTGCACATCTGAGCAATACACAGGCAGATATTTAAACTCTGGCCGCAAAAGCACGTTTATAGATTCTAATTCTGCCCTTTGACCTTTGCTACCATTATTAGTGTGGAGATCTTACACACTATTTTGTCCTACTGTCATCCCTTCCTCAAAAAATTGAGGTGTTCCTGTTACCACTCTACATTAGACGAAGTGCAGACTGAGTCATACCAAATTGCTTTCATATATCTCAGTGAACTGCAAAACAGTACTCTCCAATTTTACACCAGGGTTAGACTCAAGCATAAGAGAGCGTAAAGTGTCTCATCAAAAGACACAAATTGGATTATATTTGCATGTGCGTAATGATATTGTACCTGATGTTTCTTCATACACACATTGGGCACTGGGCTGGTTTCTATAAACATTACATTTGCACTTGTATTTTGATACACAACATAAAGTCTGTTAATATATAGCAGGTTATAAATGAGATGGAAACCCATGTTTACAATGCTTAATTATTATTTATTTTATATTAAAATATAGACCCAAGAGCTGTATCTTGGCTCAGAGCTGTATTGCTTGTATGCAGGGTCTAATAGTCCTGATGTAGTGAGCACAATCCTGATCTGAACACTCCCTGACATTTATCAAAGACATGTCAATGGTGCCTAATCCTGCCAGATTGTGTAGTGGTTTTGTGATGTGGACAGATGTGCTTTTGAGGATAGGTTGAGACCATCAAATGTATTAAACACTAGGCATTAAAAACTAGTAAAATAGCATTCTCATTGATCCCACTCTTACCAATACTCTGTCATTTAGCCTAATACATGAATTATAGTTCTTCTGTTTGAGCCCCAATATAATAGCAGTTTGTGTTTGACTCTGTTGGTGAGGTTCTCTGTCCGCTTCTCAACTTGGCAGTACTCTGACACACCAGGAATGTGGAGGCCACTTGCCATCTAATTTGCTCTGTAATAAATATTAGCCCATCCAGTTGACTCTAGGTGCATGCTGGGTAATGACCTTGATCCCTGTGAGGTGAGAAGGGTTCAGTAACTGTTGTTCTACATTTCCTTTTATCTTTTCTCTTTGAATGAATGGTCTTTTTGGTATAATTGGAGGGCATGGCCCAAGGCTGTTTGGGTGCACAAGCTTTTCCTCTGGTTAAAATAAAAATCCTTACTAAGGCTCTAATTCAGGTCAAACGCCACAGTGATGTTCATTCATCTGTCCCCATTTATTTGACAGTATGAGTGGTGAAGCCTTGTTTTTGGAAAGCAGCCCTTGTGAAATAAAATGCAAATGGTGAATGTCACACACGGCCTGTGCTAAGTATGACTGTCTAGACGGACATTAATCGTCGTGTATGGTCAGGCTATTAAAGACAAAGCAATATTTATTGGTAGTGTTATGTGTTTTAAAATGTAGGAATATCATTGTCACAGATCATGGTATGCATTGGAGCACGATACTAAAAAATGGGTAAAAAGCAGAGATCTGGAAGGTCCTGATTTAAATAAGAACCAATATTTGTCAAATATTGAGTTGTCTTTGGTTTCTGAAAAAAAGCTGATTTCCTGTGTTCTTTCTGTCATTGGATTAAAATTTATGCAAAATGAGATCCAGTAGATCCATTACAAAAAGCCTTGTGCCATTGAATATAAAGAAGTTATTCAATGCTAGAACCCCGAACACTTGTTGTATAATATCATATTATTCTTATTCAGGTTTTGAAAGACCCCTTTCTTGTCATAGCCTCCTTTATATTTCTGAAATTATATTATCATGCATTACAATAATATTGCCTAATATTAGTTTTAAAAGCCATTTAGTTAATTAACCCCTTTGGTTACATTTATTAGATTTTCAGTTTATGATCTGAAATCAGACTGCTGTATCTTTGAAAAAGAATAGTTATTTGTCAGACCAAGTAGCGGCTTTTCTTGTAAACAACAAAACAACAAGCTCATAACCAGTGTAATGGAAAGTAGAATCGCTGTTGTTGGGGGGAAAAAAAATAACTTGTGTTCATCTGTAGCTGTGCTTCCAGATTATACAATAATGGCTTAGCTCGCTCTCTATGTGTGGTGGGAATTGCCTGAAATGCAGCAGCTTGGAGCTCATTCTGCCATGTAGAAATGGACCACGCTACAGATCAATAGGTTTACTATGGCCTCTGGCCAGTGGCTGTTTTACTGACTTGATGTTGCCTCCAAGCTCTGAATCCCTTCATCAATGCTTTCATTCCTGCTGCCTCTGGGCAGCAGTAACCAGATTTATTTTTTAGAGGTCTAATACTCTCCCTGGCAAGGTTACAGAGCTCTAGACTACCTAGTCTATTCTTTATGAAGTTCATTTTTTTTTAAAAAAATTAACTTTTCTGCATATAACATAAGGGATTTCATGTTGGGCTTCATTTTATTATTTCTAAACACATGCGTTCTACAATGACAGGACAATAACTGACAATTCCAGTCTGAGACCTCCATCTTGAATTTGTCAGCCAGAGCAGCCCGCCTGAAACAGTGTTATGCAGAAAGAAGCGCTCAGCTGGCTTGTGTTTTTTTTAAATGGAAATTAAGAGTCTTGTAGGATGAAAACACTGCCTACATTTTCATTAACCTTTTCTCAGCCTTGCATGTTTTTCCTTTATTGGATAAAGCAAATCACTTTAATAGTTCCAGATAGCGACCACTTCCTAAACTCACCAAAATAAGGAAAACGAAAATAAGAAAACCAGGGATGTTCAATATAATGTCAGTCAGGGTACAACAAAAGTTGCTCATTAAATGACCCTAACCAAAAATATATATATTTTAACTTATTTAAAATTAGGGCCCCTGTCTCCCAGTCCTGTCCACATACTTGAACTGTAATATTAAGCAATATTAAAACACAACTCGTGGGTCACACAAAACCTATTCTATAAGTAAGGTTGTTTTGGTTGTTAAATTTCCTGGCCATCTTATTTGTTTTTATTTATTTATTTATTTATTATAACTAGCGGTCGTCAATAACTATTTACAGAATCGATTTCATTGTACACCTATCACAGTAAAACATTTTGGACCCCCTTTGAATGAAATGTTGTTGAAAAGTCTATTTGAATATTGTCCTCCTTTTATTATTTTAGGATAAATTCAAAGCAACATGTATGTTAATAGAAAAAGTAGGTATGGATTTATCACTGCTTATATACAAGAGTACCTGGCATATATGTTTACAGTACAACATGTTTTTCCTTTATTATTATTATTATTATTATTATTATTATTATTATTATTTATTATTATAATAATAATAATAATAATAATAATAATAATAATAATAATAATAATAATAATGTTTTTAATTGCTTACCATGTTATGTTATCACACTTTACTACTTGCTATTTATTTTATTTATCTCAATTTATATTATTTTCAGTCCCCCCTAAACCTGAGTTACAGTAAGCAGGAGTGAGGCATTCATAACCCAGTACAACAGTGCATACAAATCAATTACCGCAATCCTTCACATATCGGCCCTAACCGTTTATCCGCCTTGATCAATCTCTGCAGCAACGTCACCCGCTGGTTTATTTTTTTTATTTTTTCGTAAACCTGTGTATTTTGCTGCTGTGTAAATTACCCAGCACTAAAGTAGAAGTGTATACAGCACTGTGGCAGGGCAGGAGCCCTGCGCATGAAGAGGGGTTTTTGTGTAAATATTGTTTATTATATTGTCATTAATTAATGCCGTGTATGGCACTCCTGGGAGAGCCTGCCTGCTGTGTGTGATTACCAGGTGTGGAATCTAATCAGCAGGTAGGTGTGTTCCAGCGGGGCTTCTCGTATAAAAAGGTTCCAAAACCAAAGCCAACTGGGCTAAAGAAGCTGAAATTCACTGGTGTGTGTGTGCGTTAGTGAGTGAGAGTGAGTCAGAACCAGAACCAGGTTTGGATACCAAAGAGTGATTCAGTAAGTCGAAACCACTGACAGTCAGTAGTTTGTTTATTATTTCATACACTGTGTTGTATATTCACCTGTGGGGCGTATCAACTTCAATCTCTGTCTCGATCTCCTACAGCGAATGCGTACACCCACACGGCAGACAGCTCCCCTGTCACAAGCATTAATACCCTGTATCTTTCTAAACAAGGGATTTAGGGGATCTCCCTAATAAAAGCTGAACCTCAAATCAATAACTGTGAATATAGTAATTGTTACAGCAGTGTATAATGGTATTTAAAACAGGATTCATTTATCTGACTTTTTACATCTCCACCTTTACTCTGGTCACACTGCAGTCGGATACGTGACAGACTATTGTATATCTAAAACTTGTCAGTGCAATGCCCAGTAACTATGGCAAATGATGCAATTCAGAATATATGGAGTTCCACTGCAGGAAAACTGACAGTTACGATCAGTCACTTTGTAAGTGGGGGATATGAAGAGGGGGTATTTTGCCTCAGGCTCCTATCAATTTTCAAAATAGCTATACAGGAAATTAAATCAGAAACATGTCTATTAACCATAGCATGATTAATGTAGCAGCAATAACATGACAAGGTGTGGTTATCATGTGATAACTATAGCCTTGGGAGCTTAATGACAAAAAAAAGCCTATCTCATGATAGCATGTAGCTTTAGTGCTATAATGAAATGCGTTTGTAGATCTGTCAGAAATTTACTATAGAAGTTTATTCTTTAGCATTTCTGCATACAACAGTGTGATGCTCTGCCCCTATATTTATTTGTATTTTTGTATTATTATTGTTATTATTTCATGTATTGTGTATTAGTATTAGGGTAGGTGTGTTGCAGCAGGGCAGGGTGAAAGTCCTGCCAGAGTATTGGTGTGTGTTGTGTGGGGAATCTTGGGTGGCAGGGAGAAAGTTAAAATCCTCCCTGGGAACACACATGGGAATGTGGCTGGAGCTGTCAATTGAAGACATGTTTAAATGATTAATTAAAGCTCCAGTCATGGGTGTATAAAATAGGTGTTCATGAGTGGTAATGGAGAATTAGTTTTGAGAATTAACGTTGGCAGTAGAGGTGGAGGTTCATGTTCTGTGTGTTGTGCTGTGAGGTTTAAATATATTATGTATTATCGTTGGCGTTCAGGGGAGTTTGTATTTATTAAGCCTTGTTTATGTTATGGAAGTGGCATCTCGGCCTGAAACCATGGTAGTTAAAAGTGTTTTGTATTGTTTTGTTTAAACTGTTTATTTTGGCCACCATGACAAAGCACATTTTAACCTGCAGCTTTCTTGTGTCTGAGTCTCCTTCCTGGTAGAAACAGCTTGCCAGTGTTGTCGTCCTGTCAGAAAAACCTATTAATAAAAATAAACAACTATAATAATGTACTTTGATGAAGTGTAATGTTTAATCAAGAAACATAACTGCTGTAGTCTGTACAGGATTGGGAAACAAATGTGATAGTTTGCATGCTCAGTGTTGGGGTTGATCCTTTGATGCCTGAAGACACCTGGACATGGAATCATTGAGAGTGTGCACTTTGGTTCAGGGTTTTCCAGACATCCAGACACCATCTTTTAACTCCTGTAGATTGCCAGGGATACGTGTCCTGCGACTGTGCTGTCTGTCAAGATAATATCATTCAGGTTCTTCGAGGTTCGAGTCTGGGCCCTGTAGAGTCATTGTACAATAGTTCATACTGACCTTTTTCCAGGCTGCTAAATTTAATAAGAGAGAAAAGGAAGAGAGCAGGTGGTGGAGACATGGAAGAGGAGGGCAGAGGTCACCGCTCAAAAAAATAAACATGGAACAAGTAGAGGCTTGAAAATGGCTTGAAACTGAACAACAAGATACAGGTTTCAACACTCTCCGCTCTTATCACATTCACAGTTGCCGTTTTGTTAAGTAAGACATGCTTCATGATTGGTCCTACAAACAAAGTATTAATGAACTAGATAATGTATGCAGTACAAACTGTGTGAGAGATAAAAGGGTTTCATTTGTTCTAATGTATTTAAACACTTTTATTTCAGACCTGCTTGTTGCCTCTGGGCAATATCATGCTGCTTTGCATGTGGTAACATCAAATAATGCATCACACCATCAATACGTTTGCAGTAAACAAACGAGGGAGTTTCATAATCTCAATTAAAGTATCTCAACATATACAAAAAGGATATATTTACCACCAGTAGTCACAGTGTTTAAACACAGAGAACGTTATTAACTATGGAGGCCTGAACTGACGAAATCTGCTCTATTGCTCTGGGGGAAAGCTTCTGGTTTACTGCTACCAAGATAAGAACACAGCCCAACACCTACATGTCCCCCAGCTTGTTTGATAATATTTTTTAATCTTTAGATGGCACTGTCCAAGTATTCCTGATATTTCACAGAGGCTTGAAAGATAAAAATCATTTTCCAGGTTACCATGGAAACAGTTGCTTGAGGAGAGACTATGTCTGTCATAAGAAACTAAAAACCTCCTCAGTAAAGTATGTCATTGCTTGAGCTGACAGTTTTCAGCGCAAAATATTCCAGAACAGTGTGACTTTAGTTTATAATTTCTGTGACCCAAAGGCAAATGTTTAACTCTTTATAGCCATACAATGGCATAAGTTGTTTGTTATATTTTTGACTTCATAATTTTAGTAGTACAAATAATATTAAATCATCTTCTGAGAGGAGCTTAAATTATTAATGTATGAGTAGTCATGTTGAATTTAAGGGGCATACCATGCTGTGTGTGGTAATACTGCTAAGGCCTGGCAGTTAATAGGAATGGTCAAACAATGTAAGCGATCAATGACTAAAATAGAATAAATCAAATCTAAACACATTAAGTTGCAGTTTATCTGACAATAATACTATTATCTAATCATATTTAATGCAGGTGCACCAACAGCTAGCAATATAATACTAAAAACTACACAGGCCTGCAAGTATAATGGCAGCTAGTGAGACAAAGCAATAGAGAACTAGTCTAAATAATTTAAATATTGGACCATTTATAAACAGAGCATACTGAAAGTGATGCAGCCTTGCATAGGAGTTGTTTTATTTAAATACCATTCTCCTGATTCTCCATCACTGAAACATACAAAGAAAATCAGTGTGTGTGACCTTGAGAATATTCTATTTAAATTATTTCGTAATCCTGAGATTAGGGTGAATGTATAGGCAGAAGTCAAAATTGTATTGTTAACCATGGTGTTTCTTTAGTCTGGTTACATAAACAAAGAAAAGCAAATGTTATAGGTCATAAATATAAATCTTCTAATTTTCTTCAAGACATAGAAAGTGACAAAAACGTGGAACAAAGGAATTCAGCAGTCTATCAGATTGACATACCATTTCAGGACCCTGGACAGAACACCACGGTATGGGCTTACACAAGCAATTGACATATCCTGTTCTTGAGTCTGTGAATAAATGTACTTTCTTCAACAATCAAGCAATGGGTAAGTACTGGCTTTGACTTGTTGTCTATTCAGAAGAATTTTGCACCTATCAAGTCAATTTTACTTATTTTGTGTCATTTCATGAGGAAAACCATGTGTTTTTTAATAGCTCTACCCTGAAAAGAATGCAATTTTTAAAAATAATAAATAAACAGAAATAATTTCCCTATTAACTTCATTTTTCAGGGTCACCCAGTTTTGTCCAGTGTAGTAATTTCTAAGAATAGTTATAGGGATTCCATACAATTGGCTCATTTAGGACAGCAGGCCAAGAAGTATTTTATAAAACACCAGAGTTCTTTGTCTAAGAGAAATATTGTCAGGTTGAGTACAAAGCAAGTGTAAGTGGTAATAAGAATCACAGCAATACCAGGGAACAAAAGGCCTGCGTAAGTGCTGCCTAGCTGAAAGAATGAAACAGAAACTGCCCACTCTATGACCACTTGTCTCCTAAAGATTTCCATTACATGAGAGTAGATGTTGAACTTCATACTGATTTGAACTCTGCACTCGCCAAGATAAGCACCAACTAAGATGTAGCTTTCCAGTAAACTAATGTGATCCATCTGCATCTCCATCCATTTGCATTGTTTTTCATTTGATGATGTAGATATCCTTCTGTCTGGTGTTGATTGCTGAAGTGTAATGCTGGCTCCAGGGATCAGCTCATTTTGCCCACCCAGCGCATCAGCACACACAACGGCTGTGATGCTGGCTCCAGGGATCAACCCAGTGTGGTCTCCCCAGCGCATCAGCATGATAACAGACTGGATTGAGCTACGTAGAGTACATTCAAGTACATTCTTCAAGTGGGAACCTTCCATCCTTGGTGTTTCGTTGACTAGCCCACAATACCTCAAGAGGGCTCAACAATGATTCTGGCATCCCAGCATCACCCCCCTCCATCCCCCACTCAGCTCAGCCAAGCTTACTTACCTGTACATCAGCAATTTTCTTTCTTTCTTTCGATTGTGCTTGAGATCCCAATCCAGAATCTTTCCATCTCAACCACAGCCAGTTGCTGCTCCTTTCTGCTGCTCCAGATAAGTTCTTCAATGTGCGATGCAACTCTTGGCTACTGAACCCAACGTCTCTGAGAAACTGGGTTGTAGAGTGTGCCACAAATCCTCGACAACCCACCTCTACTGGGTAAACTCGGACACTCCATCCTCGCTCTTCCGCTTCAGCAGCTAGTTGAGCATACCGAAGTTTCTTCCTCTCATACGCCTCATCCACAGCATCTTCCCATGACACTGTTAACTCTACCAGATGAACAAGGCATGCTGATCCAGACCACAAGACAATTTCTGGTTCAAGGTTAGTGGTGGCAATCTCAGGTGGAAAAATAAGCCGTTGACCAACATCTGCCAGCATCTTCCAGTCTCTAGCAGCTTCCAGTTGTCCTTGGCAAGGCTTAGTTTTAACACCTTTTCTTGGTGTTTGCTCTCCTGGACAGAGAAATATTGTCTTTTGTGTGTAATGCTTTGATGGAACCGGATGGCAACTTATTGGTCAGGTTACGCCTGTCTTCCAATGCTAAGGCCAAACATCGCAGCACCTGGTCATGGCACCAAGTAAACCGTCCTTGGCTAAGATCCACCTTACATCCTGTCAAAATGTGCCTTAATGTTGCAGGTGATGAACACAAAGGACATGAGAGATCCTCACCCACCCAGATATTTAGGTTCTGTGGTGATGGGAGAACATCATTTACTGATCTGATGAGGAAAGTGATCCTGCTCTGTTCCATTGTGCATAGGTTTTGCCAGTCAATTTTGCATTGTTCCACACTTTCCCATTTCATCCATTCTCCCAGCTTGGACTGGGATATGGCCTTTACACACCTGATCCTCTCCTCCTGCTTTTGCACCTCACTGACTACCAGCTTCCTCCGTTGAGCTGAGGTTGCCTTGTGCCATGTAGGAGGAGCTGAACTGAGACCAAAACCTCCTTTTCCATGCTGAACTTGCCCCATAATATCTTCGATTCGAAGGGCAGCCTTAGCATCTTCAACAGCTTTCTTTGCCGTCCATTTTCTTCCAGTTTTCAACACAGGTGCTGCCTCCCTTACGCATTTGTCACGTGAATCTACTAATGTCATTTCCAGTCGGACTTTGGCGCACTTAAACTCCTCTGTTAGAGCAGAGATTGGTAGCTGCAGTGGAACTTCCAACCATTTCCTGACGTATGAAGTGATTAAAGCTTCCAGCTTCTCAACTGTTGTCAAGGAAACCTCATACATGGTCAGTGGCCGCAGCAGTCTTGGCAGTAGACCAAACTGAAAGCACCAGAGTTTCAGTTTGCCTGGTAAAGCATTGCTGTCTATCCTCTTCAACCCTTCCACTGCTTGTTGTCTAACTTCTCCCACACAAACTGTGTCTTTTAGATCCCCGTCGTACCATCTCCCTAGACTTTTCACTGGCTTATCGGACACTGTTGGTATTGCCTCACCATTAATGTAGAACCTTTTATCTCCTAATTTACCTATAATTATAGAGATGCTCCTTGATTTAGTGGGCTTGAATTGCATTTGTGTCCATTCAATGTTATTGGTTAATTTGTCCAATAATCAATTAGTGCAGGCTACTGTTGTAGTCATTATTGTCATGTCATCTATGTATGCTCGAATTGGTGGTAGTCACATTCCAGAAGCCAAGCGCTCTCCTCCCACTGCCCATTTTGATGCCCTAATAATTACTTCCATTGCCATGGTAAAAGCCAGTGGAGAAATGGTACATCCTGCCATTATTCCAACTTCTAGACATTGCCATGTAGTGCTGAATTCTGAAGTTGAAAAAGTAAATTGCAAATTTCCAAAGTAGGATTTCACTAAATTTGTTATTGTCATCGGTACGCTGAAAAAATCAAATGCTGCCCAGACATACATGTGGCACTGAACCATATGCATTAGCCAAATCCAGGAATGTCACATGGAGCTCCTTCCTCTCATTTTTTGCTGAATGAATTTGTTGCCAGATTACGCTGATGTGTTCTAAGCATCCTGGGAAACCTGGAATGCCTGCTTTTTATACTCAAGTGTCAATTAAGCAGTTCTTTAATAGGTAGGTTGACAATCTCTGAGCAATAATGCTTTAGTAAAAGGGCAATAATGCTAAAGGGCTATTGAAACCCAAATCTGAACTTAATCTGAATTGATTTCAGGTATTCCACTGCTACAGCAGGAGGGTAGAACTAGCCAGAATACTGTCTGGTGACACTCTAAAACACATTATTGAACGGGGTTGAGGGAGAGAGCAAGAGGGAGAGAGCAAAAGAGAGAGAGATAAAGGAAGAGAGAGAGAGAGAGAGAGAGAGAGACACAAATGCATCCATTTACCACTTTTGTATCATCTAAAAGACGCACAAAACATAGAAGTGGTGATACAAATGAAACCACTGACTTATCCGAGATCGAATGGGTCTCAAGCACTACAGGGGATGAGTGATTTATCAGTTCGCTGACACCACTGTATTATTTATAGTTGATGTACCATGCAGTGTGTTTTCTGTTTACTGTTAGCATAAATTAGTCATTGTATAGAATGGAAAAATACTCACTTTGCTACCCATGATTCTGTATTAAATGATTACCAGCATGTTCAATAACATTGTAACTGTACATAAATAGATTTGATAACTATTGATTATTTAATTTCAGTATCCATGAAAATCAGTAAGGAAATTTTCAGGCATGGCAAATTTTCAGTTGTTTGTAATTCTAAGGCAGTAGATTTTGGCCCATGTTCCACCTTTCTCTCTTACACCTCTCTCTCTCTCTCACTGGAGACTATGTACGGTAGGTAACATCTAAGATTCTAACATAATTTACTTATGGAGGTTTCAAATAAAATTAAAAAAGAAAATCTGTATTTTAACAGATTCACCACAAGTACAGTCTTTGGCTGTATCTTATATCATTGAATTCTGGAATGAAGCTGGAAGGAAGTTTCAATAACCTCTTTCACCCTAATACACAAACACAACCACACAGACATCCCAGTCTTCTGGCTTGTGTAGCAACTCACCATTGATTCTCAGTATAAACACTTTTATGGCTTGTCTCATCAATTGAGTTGCTCATATTGACAACACCATTTTCCACACTGATAGAATGTGATGTTACAGTGTTTTGAGACAATCAAAATGATGCTAAACTCAACTCTCCCAATATAAAATGAAACCTCAAACTGATAAAAAATAATAATAATAAAAAAAAAAATTGTCAAAAGAAGGGCCTTGGAGAGCAGTTTTGTATTGGCATGACATTTCAGAGTTATCTTAGCTCATGTATTCTATTTGGGGTTTAGATTCATTTTGATGCAACATACAATTCCAATAGAAACACTGCATTCCAATTAAGACACATACAGCAATGTTTTCTATGTATTGTTCAGATTCACTTAGTCTGATTTTTTTTTTGGTCCTCACATCCTAGTGACTTTAAAATTCAGATGTTTAAAGAACCCCTGTGACCTCAATAGATATATTAAATATATCTATGCTCCAGGTATATCTGATAAACCACAGAATGCTGCAGAAATCCTAACAACATGACTAACTTGCTACTGAATTTTAAAAAAGGCTGCTAGTGAACAGATGTATATAGAATGTTCAATTATTAGAAGGCTTAGCAATCTGTGTGTCTTAGGTTGTTATAGGTGTAATGATATAAAAAGTGATGGTGTCAAAACAGGACCATCCTTCATCCTGACATTCTCTTGGCTTTTTATTAAGTTTTTTTGGAATCTAGTTCAAATAGCAAGAGAGACAATCAAAGCTGTTCTAGTTCAATAAAAAGTCCTATCTTAAAGTAAAACGCTATACTACTGCGTTGTAGATAACTGTTTAAAATATAAAAAGAAAACAGTTCTGCATGACCTATATTAGCAAGTCCTTCTAATTATGTATGATTTACAATGTATTTATTGTTGAACTAGATTTTGTTTTGTTTTTGTTTGCAGTTTATTACATATATAACTGTGATGTACAAGTACTGTATATGGTACACGCTAGTATGACTCCAACATAAGAAGTGACTTTAGAGGTCTAATCACAGTTAATTTTATAAACAGTATTAACTTTTCAAATTAATTATTTAATTTATTGTATTTTTAAAATCACACATTTATGAGTGGCTTTTAATGGTATGAAATATATGTCTATTAAAGAGATTTTAATGTACATGACAATACTACCTTCATTGGCCATTAGGTACACCACATGCAGCCATCAACATGTGCTATTTTTGATCCCTTTTATATTTCTATGCTGGTCTTCATGATGTTTTTGTGTTATGGACCAGAGCTAGACAAAGATCTTATTTAACTTGACTTCTGTTAGCTGGATTCAGACCAGATTCTTGGTGAAGGCTTTCTAGAAATAACAGTGCATATATTTGAAAAAAAATAATATTACAATATATCATTTAAAAACCCATTCATTCAAGAATACATATATAGGTTAAACATCTTGTTGCAGGAGTAATTAAAATCAACATGATTACTACTGCCAGAGAGTGAATAATCAAGGAAGAACTTGAGCCTTTACAATATACAACTCTTTCTATCTTATTCATGTGCTATGTTATTGGTGATTAGGTTATGGATTACTTCCTTATCATTGAATTAATGTTCATCTATTCCGGATCCTAGATCCTATTGCTAACTGGAGCCTCAACTAGTCACATTAAACACGCTGAAAAAAAGAATACGGGTTAGCCAAGTCCTAGAATTCCCAAGAACATCTTCTTCATAATTAATAAATGAAAAATGTTACTGCAGCTAATCAATAGAGTTGTTAGAGAGAATTGATTGGGCTGGGAATCTTTATTTTGCGGGTACAATTTTTCGCCCATTCAGAACAAAAGACTCCCCAGGGTGCCATCAGACTGATAGACACTTAGGAGTCCGACCCAAAAAAGAGAGAGGAAAAAAAGAGAGAGAGGTAATTAATTATCATCAGTGGGGAAGCGACATCCACTGCCATTTTCTTTGGAGGAAAGTCAGCAACATGAGCCTCTGTCTCTCGCTCACTGTTAATATTTATCTGCTCTTTGATGTGGAGCTGGACAGCTCAGAGGACTAACCTCCCATTCACCAGACGCATCACTAATGTTAATGACCTCTCTTGTTAAGCTACCTGCTCCACTTTGTTATGCATATTGATCTGTCATAGCCCATGATTTTTAAATCACAGACTAGCTTAGTTGTGGAGTACACACACCATGCTATTCAACTACCCCTACCATTCCATTCAAGCCATGCAGCTGTGAGTGACTACCTTTCCCTAAAAGCAAGGGAGTCCAAAGCATAACAGAGGCCAGGTCATCCCTCCTACTGTACACCAAGGACACAGACATACCATTTCCAACCATCTCTAGCCACCCAATGCATTTGAATAATTTATTTAAATCCGCATCTGAAGTACTGTAACTGATCACTATTTGGTTATATGGCTTTTTTCATAAGGCACTCTTGAGCCTCTGTCATTGTGGTTGACTACAAATGAAACCACCATTCAGAAATGTGCCACTGAAGCAGCTGTACTAGAGGACCACCTGGTGTAAAGTAGGAGGTCCAAGGCAGTCATGCATGCACAGTGGCTGCTAAAATGAAGCACAATTTTGGTGAGCTGGCCTGTGTTTGAAATGCTTTAAAATTCCAGATAATTCTCATGATGATATTTCCATTATACCAGCAATGTAGATAAGCCTGTAGTCTAGACTAAGCATTAAAGGGGATACAAGACTAAGAAACTTTCCGCTTTAACATGAGGATATTCAAGTGGTAGGTTGTCCTGCAAATGCATCCTTTACACATCTCTGATTTTGTGTTCTCATCTTTTTCTCATCTCCATTCTAATTCCTGTATGAGATTGTTCTGTGAGTTTCCGAAACTTTCTGCACTTTCTTTTCTCGACCCCTTTCTTTTTCTCAAGTGCCCCCAACGACTGAATGAAAACCACCTTTCCTGTCGGCAGACTTTCCATTAGCATTAATGCTGGAGACGTCAGGTCTACTTCTCCATTAGTACTAATGGAGGTTTCCACTGGCAGAATCACAATCTGTCTGCAAATTAATTTGCACTCATACCGATGTGCAAATTATTGATACAACATAAAATCCCAGCTGCAAAACTGCATTCTAATCAGGATGTGCTTGAGACAGGCAAAGTGTACTTAATGCAATGCTTAAACCTCTGTGACCCAACTAGGAAGGGGGATCAAGTGAAATAAAGATGAAAATACAGCTCTTATACAGCCAAAGGTGCTAATAGCTAAATTCTCAAAAAGGTTTGCTGCTGTTATTGTAGAGACAGTACTTTTAACTCTATTTAACTACTGTTTTAACCTGGTTTATGAGTCAATGTGAAAAATATTCTGCTTGTAACAGCAATATAACCCATACTTGGGTGCTTGTAGGACAATTCATCATGTCAGTTGTTCGATATTTCCCATTAGCTATATTTTACACCCTTAGTAGCCAAGCTACTTGGTCCCTATAAAAGTTTGATTGTCCTGCACCTTAAATTCTGAATACATCAGATTTCATAAGCTAAGCAGGACTAAGCCTGCGTCAATGTTTAAGTAGAAGACCAAATGTTGCTGGATGTGGTGGTGTTGGTAGCTTAAAAGGGAATATTTTATCCTGTAAGAAAAGTCACCTGATGTCCCAAAATTGCATTAGGCTGTTCTGTTTGAAATAATATTATCTGATTCAGACATTACACAGAGGCCTGCTTTTTGGACATTACAAATCCCATGACGGTGTTTAGAAGAACATCAGGGCTTCCTTCTTTAAATTCCAGTTAAGGGCATTCAAAAAAGCCTATGGCTAATTTCTCCTTGCTCTGACTTTAATTCCCCTAACTCCAATCATGGGCACAGGACACCCCCGTGAATTACGTCTACAGTCAAACCTCCATTAACTTAAAGACTGTTGAGAAAGGGATCCTTGAGTAGTAAAGGCATGACCGCATGAAAAGAACTTTATAGAAGAAACATCTTTCTGAAGTGACTGCTCTGATGAATCCCAGGATATACAGTATGCTCATTCCTTAAATAGATGTTGCAAAAATGGATTAAGACCTTTAACACTTTTAGGGTTTTTCAACAACAGCATAATGTTGACAGATGATATTTTGAATATCATGAAATCATAATTGCATTTGACCTCATGCTAATTCAATATGAGCTCAACGTGACCTCACCCTTATAAAAGTTTCCCATAGTAAAAGCATAGCACAGTGTATGAAAGCCTAGTGAAAGCTTGGTAAAGAAGAGCTAAGCATTGCAAAACCCAGAGAGGTATAGTAAAAGCCTATTTAAAAAAATCAGTAGACAGGGTGTGTTACCAGGTACAATTAATAATCAATTTATTAATTATAATAACACAGTCCCTTTTTGGGCCAAGACCACACCACGAAAACAATAAAAGTACCCTATTCCTTCCTTCACATACTGACCCTCACTTGCACTTTCTCAAACTCTCGCTCTCCCTCAGGCTCTTGCTCCACGTCATTCCCCGGCTTCAGTTTCTCTCAGTCGCACACAGGCCCAATTTCTCTGGCTGTCTCTCCCTAGAATTCTGACGGCTCAGTTCAATCAAACGCTCAGCATTCAAATCTCTCACTCCGCACACATTGTGCCACAAAAACCCTGTGCAGAATGTGACAGTCACCAGATTCATTGATTAAATTATTGCTAATCTGGAGATGGCCACCGGTATAAAGACCAGCAGCTTTTTTTGGTTGGGGTGGGTGTTTGAGAGGAGGAACTAGAGTGAGATGGGAAAAAATCTAAAATGAAAGTAAAAAGAGAAGAAAGCAATTGCTACTCATGCTGGAAAACACCAGCACAGTACTTATACACGGTAAAAAATAAAAAGCGCTCGGTGGAAGTAAGCTAACAGTTGTGGTAATAAGTAAATGACTTACGGTATATCGAATATGCCAGCAAAACACTGGTCGGGTTGTTCAAAATGAAAAGAGCAGAAAAGAAATTTCCCAAAAAGAAGCAGAAAATGCTAAAAAAAAGTGTACAGTGAATGGTTTGAAGACGTGAATCAGAGACATCGGATTGGAAACATACAACAACAGCAAATACAAGGTAATGAATCATATATTGTAAACCCAGTACCCAGTGAGTCACCTTTATGTGATTTTCACCTTTTTGGCCTGACTTTTGTACCAAAGAGCTAAGAGTTGAAATCATGAAACATAGACCTGTGCAGCTAAATAAACAGACATTGAATTCCCTAAAAACCACACATGATTTGTAATTTGTATTCATTTTTGGAACAAAAGTTCAATTAGATTTATTTTAGGTTGAGGTTTTTTTTTTTTTTTTTTTTTAGGGGGGGGGGGGGTGGGGGGGGGGTCTACTTCACACTCCAGGCCAACGCAGTGCTTCTGAATTTTCAAGTTAAAATGGCATTCTCATGTGCCTGTGTGAGGGGGAGCATTTCCGCCACCTGCTCAGTGAAGCCAGCAATGCTCATCCAGAGGCCTGGAACTCAGCAAAGTAGCAGCAGCAGCCCTGCTGCCAATCAAAGGAATCAATGCACAATTAATTACCATAATCAAATGGTGCTTCACTCACAGTACCGTGCACTTGCTAGTTTCCCCGTGATTAATTGGGGTCTCTAGCATTACCTGTCAGCTGCCTGTCAGCCAGGAAGGGAGCTTCTATGCTGTGACTCATACTGGCTGTGACCTTATGGTCACTTTGATCCATTCTGAGAGGCTACTCCTGTGTTTTCAGAAAGCAAGGATATCATCACTTTAGGCTCTACTGGAGGGTGCCTATCTTCAGAAACAAGTAATACATTATGGTAACCGCCATACTCTCAAAATATCAGCAATTAGCAACACTACTAGCATGCAAAGGCTTTGTGCATGGCCCACATCCTGATCTTTCTACAAGCTAGAATCTTGGGGCTTTCCTGTCCATGGATCTGAATGACTTTTTGATTTTCTTTTCTGATTTGGGAGGTAACCTGCTTGATTTAAATCGATTAGCTCACAATGGCCACATCTGACTCAAAAGTGGTCATTCAGATTTAAAGTGTAAATTGTCAATAGGATACAAAGCCTTTTTTGTTGTTAGTTTCTTGCCAGTGATATTTCAAGCCAAATCGGATCCTCATTTTACCGTAAATGCTTCCCTTACATGGTAATGTCTGGTGCTCAAGTAACATATGACAAAGGTAGGGTTACTATCATCTCAGATTTTAATTCTTCAAACACTCACAAATATAAATACAGCTTTCTTTCTAATAATGAAGAGGTCAAGATACGCTGTGTGAAAAATAAAGGGTATGTTTTTGGACCATGGCATTCAAGTCCATATGCAGAGTATATTGTTTATTACTATTTGATAATCCTAGCTGAAAAACTTTTGTTCATGTTATATCTAAAGTCTGATTATGAGACTATTGGGCCTTCATAATTCTCATTCATAATTGTTTACTCCAGACTTTAATGAACTCCTATTTTATTATTTCTGCATAGGGGTTCATAACGAATTGATATAAAGCCTTTAAAAATATGCAAATATAGTTCTTGTGATAACAAATAGGCAATAGGACAGCAAATCGTCATAAACTAACATTCTACAGCATCATTAGTCCTTTAAATTTTCATTTCAATGAATGTTAGGGTATATGAGAAACTGCTGCTCACTCTGCTCCTGTTTTTTCTCATGCCCTCATCTGAAGCTAACTTTATACTGCTGACGAGTTACCTGACAGTTTGTTCATAAGGTTATTGATGTCCTCAAAGGCTATAAATCCAGCGCTGACAGTCGGATCTACTGCACTTATGAGGCAGACAGAAGTAAACAGGAGAGTCCTCTTATCAGCCTGGAGAACAATGGAGTAACACAGTGCTGTGATTGCCACGCCCCCTCAGCTTACCATATTAACTGAAGATAAGGACCTTTTTGTTGGTTATTTACTTAATCATTTAAAATAAACCTATAAATCTATCACCTGGATCAAAAAATTAATCACCAATCAACTGGGTTCTCAAATGAGCAAACAAGCCGAGCGTGGGTTGCTAGGATTTCAAAAGTCATGTATGCAGTGCTGTAATGCTGTGATAAACATGAGAAGGCAGACCTTTTCTTGGCAAGCAAAGTGGTGATGTGCTAAACTAAACCCTTGTATAAGGTCATGAGTTTTTTGTTTGTTATTTTCAATGAAAAATCACAGTGATATACAGGATGGGCCTAATTATATAACCATTTGCTATCGCACTGTTCAGTAGCACAATGTTCCAAATTAGTTTGATAAAACTGAAAAGAAAGGAAAAGGGGTGTTGTTTCCTATTAGGATACCTTGCAAATGGGTACAGAATTATGACCCAACCTGCAGTGTAGAGTATTGTATTGTAATACTCTGGTAACAATGTTTGTATGATTTATTTTCATGTCTTCTTGATGTCTTCGCAGTAGAGTCCATCATGATGAGGAACGTGATAAGGTAAAAAAAAACAAATCAATGAAACAGCCCCAACTGATATATAAGGTATATTAGGTAGCTATGCAATTGAGTCCCCCAAATGAATATGGGTTATCACATGCATGCATACAGGTTATAATACCTGTTCAGATATGGGAGTAAGAACACATAAACCGTTCCGTTTCTCTCTCTTCAAACTTGCCAGAAACATGCCTCTGCCGGTAAAGTTAGATTGTAGGTGACTGCTTTAGACAAATCCTTTTCACTGTGTCTTTGATTAAGAGCCACATTTTGCACAATAGATTTATCTTTAGATCCACCCAATTTCTACAATTACATTATAGAAATTACAATAGAGCAGTACAATTGTAAACATGAAGCACCCACCACTATTATTTTTATCAGGTAATATGTTACACATATAAACTAAATCTTTCTAAACTGCGAGAACAGGAATAAAAAGATACTGTGTATAAATAAGTCAGCACCAACTACTCTCTCTCTCTTTTTTTAATCTTTGACAAATCTCAATCAGAGTTTCACTCTAATTACAGTACAGAAAATACCCTGATAAGAGTAATCAATGATTTATTGATGAGTGCAGATTCAAATGCTATATCCTTTCTGATTCTGTTGGACCTCAGTGCTGCTTTGATACAGTGGATCGCTCCATTTTAATTGACAGTCTTAAGGTATGGGTGGGCTTGACAGGTAATGTACTAAACTGGTTTAAGTCTTACCTTTCAAACAGACAGTTTTTTGTTTCGCTGGGGGAGTCAGTGTTGGGTTTTAGCAAGTATTACCTGTAGTGTTCCTCTGGGTTCTATTCTTGGTCCAATATTATTCTCTTTCTACATGCTACCCCTAGGCCAGATTATTCATAAACATGCTGTATATTGTCACTGTTATGCTGATGATACACAGTTACATATCTCTGTGAAACTTGGGGACATTATCACATCAGTCTTACTGGAGTGTATTATTGACATCAACTTTTGGATGTCCCAAAATTTCCTGAAATTAAACTCGAGTAAGACAGAAGTTTTGATAGCAGGTTCTCAGCAACAACTTGACTCAAAAATGGACTTGGGTAAAATCTGGTGAGAACGTTGGGTGTTATCTTTGACTCTGCTTTGAGTTTTGAGTCACATATTAAAAGGATTACAAAAGTGTCTTTTTATCATCTAAGAAATATTGTCAAAATTAGATCAGTTCTGTCATTCTCGTATGCTGAGAAAGTAGTCCATGCCTTTATTTAATCTAAACTGGACTACTGTAACGCCCTGTGTGCTGGGCTTACTAGCCAAGCTTTATCACAGCTACAGCTTGTGCAGAATTCAGCTGCAAGGGTTCTCACCAGAACAAAAAAGAGAGCACATATAACTCATGTGCTAGCATCTCTGTACTGGCTTCCAGTGAAATATAGAATTGATTTTAAAATTCTATTACTTACTTTTAAAGCACAAATGGAATGGCACCAGATTACTTGTCAGAGTTACTGTCTCCCAATCATCTTCCACGTGCTTTGAGGTCAGCTGACAGTGGCCTGCTCTGCACTCTGAGGGTAAGGCTTAGGCAGAAAGGAGAGGTTGCTTTATGTGTTCGGGCTCCGCACCGTGGAACTCTGCCCGAGCATATCAGAGGTTTGCCCACTTATAAATCAAAGCTAAAGACTCATCTTTATTATTTAGCTTTCTGATTGTATTTTGACATGGTTATTTTAACTGTTCTAGTTCATTCTTTTTGTATGTATTTAGTGTCTTTATAATATCTGTCTTTGTAATTGTGAACTTGCCTTGAATTATGCGGTATGAAATGCACTCTATAAATAAAGTATTTATTATTATTATTATTATTATTATTATATTATTATTATTATTATTATTATTATTATTATTATTATTAATACTAATATATATGTAGAGTAGGTGAGGCTGGGACAGTCATATTGTCACATGATTTGAATGTAAGAAGAAAGGATTTTCAGTCCCAGCTATTAAGATTCCCAAGAAAGGCTAAAAGCAAGCTCAAAGCCAGTATGGTTGAAAACACCTTAAAATAGCAAGGGCAATAAAAAAAAAGCAATTATAATGAAATTTGAAGATAACTACTCTTTACGTTGGGGTGTATATACAATATTGACCTCTGTATTTTGCTAAACAAATGGATAATGAAAACCTCTTTGTATGTATTTTTCTTTCAGATGTTTGAGGATCTCGTTATACGTTGTTGACACACATGTTATCCATCCCGTACAATGCAAACCTGGCCAAATACTGAAGTTAATAATTATTTTAATAAACAAACAGCTAATGGTTAAGCTACCCCTGTATGAAATAGAGGCAAGCCTGTTATCTGGTGAAACATCAAGAACCCTTTGTGTTTTGGGACATAGTTTTAAGCACCGTGCTGTTGAAAATTCATTCAGAGTGCTTATTTTGTAATTAAAAGTTATTTTCATATAGAATATGCTTAGAGCCGGCTTAAAAAAATGCTAACTACTAAAATATGATAAGAGATTTAAATAAATTGCAATTCATTTTGTAATTTGGAGTTCTAACTTTTGGTTAGCCCCCCTTATAGAAACTGGTTCAAAAGAGACCCCCACTAAATGTGTCTTTGTGGGTTCTTTTGATGTGCAGGATATTTATTTGAACAAAATCCATTTAAAGGTATAGAGGATGGTTTCATATGTATTCAAAATAAAGTAAGTGCATTTTTGACAGCCAGCAGGTAAATATGGGAGCCAACGTTTGTGTGCATGGGTGGGTGTGTGACATGAACTGATGTCCACTCAGAGCTTGAGATGAAACCAGCAGAACTCAATCAGAAGATTTGAACCAGGTCCCAGAGGTGAAGGACAGTGTCCTACGCTCGGACATTTGTACTGCGCCCCAGACTCATAAATCACAATGACTCATACTGTCATATTACATCACTAAGGGTAGTTGCCTAGGAACCTAAAAGGTGTTGATACAGAGAAAGAATTAACTGGGTTAAGGCACCATGGTAGGCTGTCTCACAACCTTTCAAGATCTAGTGAATCACTGTGAATCATGAGTTGGGTTGTGGGTCAGTGAAATGACACATAGTAACATATCAGTCAGAGGTCCATTTCAATGTGTTTTATTGATACTACTACTATCTGTGTTGATTTTAAAAGGTAAAGTGATATTTTAACTACCAGTATCAGCCTTTGACATTGCACGCAGGCCCACTCATGTCACAAAGAGACAGCTGTACATTACCTGTCTTCCTGTATCTAAACAATACAGAAGTGGACACCTGCAAGAACAGGCAGCAACTTTATCCAAATTAAATCAATTTCACTGCACAGTTAGCCTTATGTTTTTTTAAGGACCGTTTTTTGTAAACATAAAAAAAAAAACATGAACTGCAAACTTGATTTAATGAACCAAAATGATTTTTAATAAAAGTCCTTAACAAAAGACTTTTGAAAATAGATACTAAGAGGAGGAAAAAGCTAAGGTATAGAGGACTGGGTTCAGTGAGGGTAGATCAAATCTAAAGGCAAGGTGGATGTGCCTTCTGAGAAGCTACGAGAATTCTGTAGTTTTCCAGTTTGCAGTTTCTTTTGTGCAGCATCCCATCAATCAATTCCTGAAATTTAAGGTGCAGTAAATTAAAAATATAGCCTATGTAAAGGTTTTTCTCCAATGCAAATATGCCGCATTATGCTCTGAAAGAACTAACATCTGTTGATGTTACAACTGGGTTATTTAGACACAATATATTTTCTGTTCAAACTACATCTCATACTATTTAGAGCCAGATGATTTCCTCAAACCCTTCTCGACAGAAAATGGATAAAGCATGTATATTTTCCATGTTGTTTGATTAAAATTATGAAGTTATGAACCAGCTTGTTATTAGTTACCTAATAGCTCACAAAGCAGGGTTTCTAATGGACCCCTGATGTTATTAACAGTCTGTTCCCTCGGCTGGAGTATCAGCCAAAGGAAATGGTTAAGGTTTCCAACACTTATCTGAACCCACAAGATTCGCTACTTTTCTGTGCAGCACTGTGCAGTGTGCAGTGACTCTGGGTGACATGGACAATTGGCCAGGCCCCAGTTGTTCACTGCCTGCTTTGTCAGCAAAAAAAAAAAAAAAAATCCTTGTTAGATTCAGTTCTACACAGGAGCACTGTTTATCAGTAAGGACTGACATATTTAACCTTTATATTATATATATATATATATATATATAGATAGATCGATCGATAGATAGATATACAATTTTGTGGGGCACTTATCCAAGTGTTGTAATTTTATTTAAGCAATCTGTACAGGGCAATATTATATTGTCAGTTTTGAATATATATAATTTTGGTTTTGTTAAAGAAAGCTCTCAGTTTGTATGCCTTCTGCTACTATTTCACTTTCTAGGCAATTTCATTTTAGCAGTCGGTTTGGGTTAAAGCGAGGTAGTTCTAATTGCAGCCCTCTTCCAGAGACTGTGTCCTTTAACAACCTCCCAGAGCAAAAGTAAAAACTTGCCTGCATGCAAATTGAGAGCACTGGCTCCAGCACTCCATTAGCAGGCTTAAGACAAAAGAACAATTAAGCACAATGATTTACTTTATTGTCTAAAGTATACTCAGCACTGGTAGAGATTAATTTGGTCACTCAATGAATAATGCACTCCAAAAGTAACTAATCAGACAGCAATCAAAAATACCTTAGCAGATTCTGAAAGGTCAGAGTGCATACTTGGACAAGTGTGTTCTCTGTTTTTATAAACATGTAAGGATGACACAGTGACAAATATTTGGTTGCACAGAGTCTCCATACCCCCCTAACCTATTATGATACACATTTAATACAGTTCTTTAGCTATATGTACAATTCTGAAGTGTGTGTGTATATAAGCCTGTCTTCATTATGTCCTTGGCAAGGACATACATTTTAATGTAAGCAGATGTAGAAAAAGAAACAATTGGGACTGCCCTCCCTCCAAAATAAAGCAAGACACAATTAGGGTCCTTTACTTGAGCTGCAATAAATAATCAAGGGATGGGTTGTCTTGATTTTTTTGGATCTGTTTTTAGGTAGCATAACAGCAACAACTGACTTAATTTAGCACTTGCATTTAAAATATATTTTTAAAGCTGCCACTCGACTATCTCAATCAATTTTATACTATCAAAGAATAAATGGTCCAAAACAACGGATTATCACAATGCACGTTGCCTACTGTATTTCTTTTGCATTTCTAAAACAAGTTACGGTATAGTAGAGTCAAGAATGTCTTCTAAATCAAGTAGAGTTTTGGAACACTCTAAACATTGCTCACGGTAGAGAAGATAAAGGCAAAGCAATTGGTCTATTTTTTATTTCCCTCTGCCTTAAGTAGCTATTTTTCAGTTTTTACCTTGAGTGTCAAGATACAGAGGCTCTTGGGCTTTCTCTGTTCATCAGTCTCCCAGCTTTGTCTGAAATTTTCTCTCTATCTCCGACTTGCTTTCCTGCAGC